>NW_022437007.1:10367760-10518156 GCF_009761245.1 Sapajus apella | reverse complement strand
AGGAAGAGAAAGAGGGAGAGAGAACGGGAGTCTTGCTCTATTGCCCAGGTTGGAATGCAGTCTAAAAATGGATATTAAAAACCTCTTTTATGCCAATAATTGTGCCTGACAATGGAGACAGGAAGGAATAAGGGAGGAAGATAACAAACAAACAGCCAACCAATTTTCACTTAAACCTGTGAAATGCTATGCAATTACTGAGGAGTGATTTACTTCCAATTATATGGTCACCTATAGAATAGGTGCGATGTGGTGCTGAGAAGAATGTATATTCTGTGGATTTGGGGTGGAGAGTTCTGTAAATGTCTATTAGGTTTGCTTGGTCCAGGTCTGAGTTCAAGTCCTGGATATCCTTGTTAATTTTCTGTCTGGTTGATCTGTCTAATATTGACAATGGGGTGTTAAAGTCTCCCACTATTATTGTGTGGGAGTCTAAGTCTCTTTGTAAGTCATTAAGAACTTGCCTTATGTATCTGGGTGCTCCTGTATTGGGTGCATATATATTTAGGATCGTTAGCTCTTCTTGTTGCATTGATCCTTTTACCATTATGTAATGTCCTTCTTTGTCTCTTTTGATCTTTGTTACTTTAAAGTCTATTTTATCAGAGGTGAGAATTGCAGCTCCTACTTTTTTTTTGCTCTCCATTTGGTTGGTAAATCTTCCTCCATCCCTTTATTTTGAGCCTTTGTGTGTCCTTGCATGTGAGATGGGTTTCCTGGATACAGCACATTGATGGGTTTTGGCTTTTTATCCAATTTGCCAGTCTGTATCTTTTGATTGTGGCATTTAGTCCATTTACATTTAGGGTTAATATTGATATGTGTGAATTTAATATTGCCATTTAATATTAGCTGGCTGTTTTGCCCATTAGTTGATACAGAGTCTTCATTATGTTGATGCTGTTTACCTTTTGGTATGTTTTTGGAATGGCTGACATTGGTTGTTCCTTTCTATGTGTAGTGCTTCTTTCAGAAGCTCTTACAAAGCAGGCCTGGTGGTGATGAAATCTCTGGGTACTTGCTTCTTCACAAAGGATTTTATTTTTCCTTCACTTATGAAGCTTAGTTTGGCTGGATATGAAATTCTGGGTTGTTCTGGGTTGAAAGTTCTTTTCTTTCAGGATGTTGAATACAGGCCCCCACTGTCTTCTGGCTTGTAGGGTTTCTGCTGAGAGATCTGCTGTGAGTCTCATGGGCTTCCCTTTGTGGGTAACCTGACCTTTCTGGCTGCCCTTAGCATTTTCTCCTTCATTTCAACTCTGGTGAATCTGATGATTATGTGCTTTGGGGTTGCTTTTCTTGAGTAATATCTTTGTGGTGTTCTCTGTATTACCTGGAGTTGAATATTGGCCTACCTTGCTAGGTTGGGGAAGTTTTCCTGGATAATATCCTGAAAAGTATTTTACAGCTTGGATTCATTCTCTTCGTCACATTCAGGTACACCTATCAAACGTAGATTAGGTCTTTTCACATAGTCCCACATTTCTTGGAGACTTTGTTCATTCCTTTTTACCCTTTTTTCTCTAATCTTGCCTTCTTGTTTTATTTCATTGAGTTGATCTTTGACCTCTGATATCCGTTCTTCTGCTTGGTCAATTCGACTGTTAAAACTTGTGCATATTTTGCAAAGTTCTCATGTTGTGTTTTTCAGCTCCATCAATTCACTTATATTCCTCTCTAAATTGTCTATTCTCATTAGCATTTCGTTGAATCTTTTTTCAAGGTTCTTAGTTTCTTTGCATTGGGTTAGAACATGTTCTTTTAGCTCACAGACGTTTCTTATTATCCACCTTCTGAAGCCTGATTCTGTCAATTCATCATACTCATTCTCCATCAGGCCTTGTTGCCTTGCTGGTGAGGAGTTATGATCCCTTGTAGGAGGAGAGGCATTCTGATTTCTGGTGTTTTCAGCCTTTTTGTGCTGGTTTCTTCCCATCTTTGTGGATTTATCCACCTGTCGTCTTTGTAGTTGCAGACTTTCAGATTGGTTCTCTGAGTGGACATCCAGTTTGTTGGTGATGAAGTTATTTCTGTTTCTTAGTTTTCCTTCCGCGGATGCCCCTCCCCCACAGAGCTGGACCTTCCGGGGTTCAGCTGTGCTTGCTGTGAAACTCTCAACCCACAGCGTTTCCAATTGCTGTTTTTTTGTGGAGGTGGGACCAGCTGAGCCTGATTGCCTGGCTCCCTGCCTCGGAGCCTTTTTTTATTTTGTAGTTGAACTGTCGACTCTCTCCCAGGTGTTCCAATCGCCTGTTGAAAAGGCACCGGGATCTGTGTGATTTCCCCTGCGGTGACCTACTACACTGGCTGAAACAGCAGTGTTGAGAATTTTGCCCAGGAATCTCCTGGACTGGCTCCCTGTTTCAGTCCCCTTTTTAATCAGCTGAATGGACGACTCTGCCTTCCCAGAGCGCCAATCGCCAACTAAAAGGGCACCCAATCCTGTATATTTTGTACTGAGAACCGTGGCACCGGGGCGCCGGCAAAACAGCCCTGTCAGCCAAAAGAGTCGCACTGGCGACCCGTGGGGCTCCTCCACCTGGGAATCTCCTGGTCCGTGGGCAATAAAAATCCGTCTGGAAATGTGGCATCCACTCACTCTCTGCACTTTCACTGAGAGCTGCAATCCTGACCTGCTCCTAATCGGCCATCTTGGATCTCTCTCCGTATTTCAGGGTTTTTTTGTTTGTTTGTTTGTTTGTTTTTTGAGACGGAGTTTCGCTCTTGTTACCCAGGCTGGAGTGCAATGGCACGATCTTGGCTCACCACAACCTCTGCCTCCTGGGTTCAGGTAATTCTCCTGCCTCAGCCTCCTGAGTAGCTGGGATTACAGGCATGCACCACCATGCCTAGCTAATTTTTTGTATTTTTAGTAGAGACAGGGTTTCACCATGTTGACCAGGTTGGTCTCCATCTTTTGATCTCGTGATCCACCCGCCACAGCCTCCCAAAATGTCAGTTTTAAACTATATATGCTCATCATAACTTCCACTGGAAAAGTAAAATATGTAACTAGTTATCTAGATATTTGCAATTATTTAAATACAACTTAAAAATACAAAACAAAACAACAGTGTTGTTTTGGATGGAATATTTGTCTTACCCTGTGCTGATACCTGAATTTAAATGTATTGATTTCTGAGAGAGGTTCACTCATTCATTCGCCTAAATTTAGCAATTATTTGTCCTATGTATACTACTTCTTTAGTCCTGCATACTATTTGCTTAAGATAGAAAGGCAAATAATGTATAGGCTTTTACCTTCAAGTTGCTTACAATTGGCAAGCATGTCAAATATGTTATGCAGCTGAGAATTAAGTTGAACTCTGTAAACTTGACATTTTCTTAGGTCAAAACAATTAATATCTGCAGTTTTATATAGTTTAATCTAACGTAAAACAATGGAAAAAAATCTATAAGCTATATGCTGAGTTGTTAGGACACACAGCAGAGATGTATTGCTTTTTGTTACATTTTGTGTGAGATATTTCTTTAAAAATCAGATTTAATTCAGGTCTCAAAATGCAAGATGTTTCTGAAAAATGCTTGTGTCATCTGTCATAAAAATCTACATAAATCTGTACATTTTGTATCCTAATAACAAGAAGATAATAGTACTTTGACAGGAAATATTTTGTTAAAACAATATTCAGTGCATTCTTGGAAAGTACTAAAATTATTTTCTAAATTTTGAAATGACTAAATTATAAAAATTTACAGTATTTTGGCATTTATAAATATAGTCCGATCTATAGTGAATTCACTGGACAACACTGGCAAAGCTATTTTACTTTCTGTAGTTTTTTACTTTTATTTTTTGTTTTTTTTAGAGACAGGGTCTTGCTCTGTTGCCCAAGCTGGAGTACAGTGGTGCCATCATGGCTCACTGCAGCCTGAACTCCTTGGACTCAAGGGATCATCACACCTCAGCTGCCGGAGTAGCTGGGATTACGGGCTTGTGTATCTTATTCATTTATCTCTATTTGTCTCATGCAGCTCAAGGGTGTTGCAAAAGTTTGTCTTTACCAAGCTGCTTACTGTGAAAGGCGAATGAGCTGGTAGGATGACCTATGTAAGTGTGACTAATGGGGTATTTAATATTTATTTTCGGAACTCATCAATTTCCTGACCCCAAGTCATTTCCGCAGAAGTTACAGCTGCAAAGATAAAATAGGAATTTCCTTAATACCCAGAAGTGATTCTGATTGCTCTTAAGAAAGTGAGGAGGAAAAAAAAGAGCTTTTTTGATCTTGATTGATTCCGTCATTGTATTTCTTTTACCTCTTTATTCAGGAAAGACATCCACCTTATTTTTTATGGTTGAATTGCCTTTAGATTAATGACCATTTAAGTGAAAATCTTTTTTAGCATTTTTGAGATTAAGATCTATCCTGTTCCAATAATATAATAATAATTCTTTTTTTATCCTCAGGCATAATTTTCATGGTCTTTTACTTAAGCACTTTTAATCAAGTTCACATAATCATAACGCATAGTTTTGAGTGTGTGCATGTGTGTGTGTGTGTGTGTGTCTGTGTGTGTGTGGAGACAGGGAGAAAGAGGTGAAAGTGGAGTGTTTGAGTTTTTCTGATTGTTTTATTTCATTTTTAACTACAATATCAATTACATAATTCATTTTTCAAGATTAATTTATCTTACCCATATTGTGCTTGATCTAGATTTACTAATTTTTGGCATTTAATGTGTATTAAAACTTGAATGCTAGTTTTGAAAAGTAAAACCATTATACAGATAATCAATTGATGTATTAGTCTCAACAACATGGATTCATTCTCACATCATATCCATTAAATCAATGATATTCAGCATTGCTTGTCTGGTTTCACTGTGTTTCTTCTATTAAAAATTAGCAAACAAAATCTATTGGTTGGTGTTGATTTAACAGTGACATGTTAAAACTGGAGAAATATAATCTGCAAGGCATGTACAATTTACACAAACAAGGAATTATATGAACAAAGGGGTAAGTCAATTATCAAGATCCATTTAATTATCCGTGGTGTTTATTGGGCCCTATATTAATGGAAGGTTTTACATAAAAATTTTACTTGGTTAAAATTCAACAAAAAGTTACTAGAAAAGCAGCAGAGAAACCTAAATTGAGGGACGTTTTACAAAATTCATGATTGGTACACCAGAACAGACCTTCTTAATTTGTGAAGGTTGTGAAAAGACAACGAAAGACTAAGAAACGGGGGACCAAAGGTGATTAAGGAGATGTGATAACTAAATCTAATGTAGTATCTGGATGGGATCCTGGACAGAAAAGGGACAGTAGTGTAAAAATTGGTGAAATCTGAAAACAGTGTGAAAGTTAGGCTGTAGCAAGGTAGCTGAGTTGGTTTCTTAGTTTTGACAAATGTACTGTAGTAATGTAAGACACTAATGCTAAAGAAAACTGGGGCACGGTGTGGTGGCTCATGCCTGTAATCCCAGCACTTTGGGAGGCTGAGGTGAGTGTATCACCTGAGGTCAGGAGTTCAAGATCAGCCTGAACAAAATGGTGAAACCTTGTCTCTACTAAAAACACAAAAGTTAGCCAGGGGTGTTGGCACATGCCTGTAATCCCAGCTACTCAGAAGGCTGAGACTAGAGAATGACTTGAACCTGGGAGGCAGAGGTTGCAGTGAGCTGAAATCACACCACTGCACTCTGCCTGGGCGACAGAGTGAGACTCTGTGTCAAAAAAGAAAAAAAGAAAAAGAAAACTAGGTGATAGTCTAGTGAACACTGTATAGTACCTTTACATATTTTCTGTAAATAAAAATATGATTCCAAAATAAAACTTTATTTGAAAGCAAAAGCAAAAAAATATTAAAGTTTTATATTTCCAAACTTAACATGAGTCAAATCCCATGCAGCTATACCAATCTTAAGAGTAAAAAACAACTCAATTTTCTTTTTGTTTTATTTTATGAAGCAATTACATATATTATCTCACTTGACCCTTACCGCAGCTTTGTGATGTAAGGAGAACAAATTGTGAAGGAAAACATTTTAGTCCAAGGTCTCTTAAATGTTAGGTCATATTGTTTTAATGTCACATTTTAACTATTTGTCTCTGAAGATTTGAAAGAAGCCACTTTCATAACAAAGTGGAATCTGTCCTACTCTGTTTATCTAAGTAGAGTCAACATTCAGATTTATTTATTGAGGATTCTCCACTTGCCTCAGTTCACCTCACCCTTTAAAGTTGCCAGTAGAAGAAAATCTGGGTGAGGACCTGGGAAATAGGAGTGAGGTCCAAGGATACTGGATTTTGGATTTGGGAAACACATTTTTTGACCCAATTATAGCCGTGATTAAATGGCATTATCCTGAATTTACCACAGTTTCTTCTTTCAAATATTTCCCAATGAAATTGAGGTGAGCAAGAGCTTAAAATTGTGCCAGCTACCCTTCCCAGAAAGCTTTCAAGGCTGCTACCGAGCAGTGTTCTGTAAGCCATGGTTGAGCCTACCATCAGGGCCCAGAATGAGCCAGTGGCAACAGTAGCATTTGGGTCAAAGCTCATGTTTTGAATAACCATTTGTCTATCTTTTTTCTTCTTTTTTTTTTTTTTGAGACAGAGTCTTACTCTGCCACCCAGGCTGGAGTGCAGTGGTGCCATCTGGGGCTCACTGAAACCTCCACTCCCCGGGTTCAAGTGATTCTCCTGCCTCAGCCTCCTGAGTAGCTGGGACTACAGGTGCTCGCCACCACGCCTGGCTAATTTTTGTATTTTTTAGTAGAGATGGTTTTCACCTTATTGGCCAGGTTGGTCTCAAACTCCTGACCTTGTGATCCGCCTACCTTGGCCTCCCAAAGTGCTGGGATTACAGGTGTGAGCCACTGTGCCCAGCCCTTTCTTTTCTTTTTTTTTTTTTTTTTTTTTTTTTTTTTTTCTAAATTTTGAGACAGGGTTTCATGCTGTCACTTAAGCTTGGAGTGCAGTGGTGCAATCAGGGCTCACAGTAGCTGTGGCTTCCTGGGCTCAACTGAATTTCCCACTTCAGTCTCCCAAGTAGCTGGGACCACACCATGCCCAGCTAATTTTTAATTTTTTTTGTATAGACAGGGTTTCTCAATGTTGCCCAGAATGATCTCAGACTCCTGGGCTCAAGTGATCCTCCTGCCTCGGCCTCCCAAAATGCTGGCATTGCAAGTGTGAGCCACCATGCCAAGGGTTTTTTTCCTTCTTAAAGCAAAAAATTATTAATAGGCTTCCAGTACATAGATCATGAGTGGAGAATGATTACAATTGATGTATACTTTTATGAGGTGAGTTAATTCTGTAACAAGCATCTGTTCCAAAATACGTGAAATCCCTCTCCTGAGAATCAATATAATCAAAACTATGTTCTCTGATTATAATGCAATAAACAAACAATAATTAAAAATAGACAGTTGAAAAACTCACAAACTTCAGAACCAAATAATAATCACTTCATAACCCTTGGGTTCAGAAGGAAATCAAGGAAAATTATAAATACTCAGATTGTGATAGATCTTTTTTTTTTTTATTCTGCTTTCAAACTGTAGACTCATATGTGGATAGATCTTAAAAACACAATGCTGAAATTACAAAGTAATAAGTATTATGAAGACCTCAGCAGTGATTCTCAAAGGATTTGTGGTGAAGGACCAGTTTTATTAAAATTCTAATCAGTCACAGACCAATCTTTTATACAATACAATAAAAATAATTTGTAGAAAAATGAAATGTTAAAAAGTAATGATATTCAAAATATAGGCCCAAATTTTTATCATGAGATTTGAAGGATATAAAATTACATCTCAATAATAATCAGAACAAACAGAACATAGGAAAAGGCTTCTCCATGCTAATTCTCAATTTTTGTACTTAATACAGAAGAATAACAAGAGTGTGGGGACCAGTATTCCGAATAACTTTAATTTATAGCATAATGCCATTTGTAGAATTTAAAAGCACATACACACAAAAAACAATCCATGATTTATAAGAATGCATATAAATAAAGAAACAAACATCAAATCTGTTGAGGTGGTTGTTTCTTAAGGGGAAGATGGAATAAAAAGGAAATGTGAATAAATGAGAATCAATCAATCCACAGAGTGACCCAGCACACACCAATGAGAATGATGTACTGAGTGTGCTTCACTCAACTTCTGTCTCTGCATATACACACACACACACACACACGTGCATGCACAGACACACACAGAGATAAATGACATGTAGTCTTTCCCACATTCTTGGTCTCTTTCACCAGACTCATCTTACTGTCTTTAACTTTTTCTACCACTCTTAGAGCTACATCAAAGTGATAAGAAATCAGCAGGTACACATGTTTTCCACAGGGCTAAAAGTGTACTTTGTTTTCACCCTTTTCATCTGAAGAAACTGAAGTTATCTATTATAAATACTTTGGCTAGCTTATACTAATTAGAATCAGAAGAAAAGAATTTTAGATCTTGGAAAAATTTCAAGTATGCTGTCTATACTTATATTTTTTCATTTCCCAGTCACTTTCAACCCACCCACAGATATGAAACTGACTCTACAGAGGTATATTTTAAAGCTTGGTATTTGGCCAGTAAGTCGTCACCCTCTCCGGTCGATTCAAGAACTCTGCTCTGCAGTTGTGTGGTTTGAAGTCACAGTATTGTTACCCCTGGTATCTTCCTTTGTAGAAGCTTCCCTCTGTAGGTTTGTCACAGTGTGGAGACACTGCACATCTGCTTTGCACTTATCCTCGCTACTTTTCAGTGACTAGAGTTTTTCTGTGTACAGGAAAATAATGGGGAGGGCTTAGCAATAGTCACTTGTGATTTGAGCTGTGAAAAAAAAATCTGTCTCTAGGAAGCCTCAAACTCTTTTTTTGTTTGTCTTTTGAAACTGACTCTTTGTCTATCACCAGGCTGTACTGCAGTGGCACGATCTCGGTTCACTGCAATCTCCACCTCCAGGTTCAACTGATTCTCCTGCCTCAGCCTCCCGAGTATCTGGGACTACAGGCACACCCCACCACACCCAGCTAATTTTTGTACTTTTAGTATAGATGGGGTTTCACCATGTTGGCCAGGATGGTCTCCATCTCTTGACTTTGTGATCCGCCCACCTCAGCCTCCGAAAGGGCTGGGATTACAGGTATGAGCTACCACTCCTGGCCCAAACTCCTTTTTTCACTTAAAAGGTTTTTGGTCGATTTCTCAAGATAACCCTTTCAATTACCACTTTGTTTAAGGAGACATGATGCAATTGAGTCTGGATGGATTTTTCATACTTTTGTTCTTACTGAAGCTGGATATTAACAACTAAACAAGCAGATTTTTGAAATTCATTTTTTTCTCTATCTTACTGGGTTGCAAAGTTAACCACAAAATTAATACGTAATGTTTAAAATAAGTCAAACAATGCAGAGATATCTAAAGAAAAAGTTAGTAGCCCCTTCCTGCCAATGAATGCTGGATTATTCAACATGCAGATCAAGCTTATAGTCAGGATACCTACAAAAATCAGGAGACTAAAATGTTTTTGAAAGAATGCTCTGTTTGGTATTTCAGAAGAAGCATTGGACAAAGTAATCATGGGAGACATCAGAAATCTTTAGACTTCTTTATATTTATTTTGTGTTTTAGTATTTTTGTCTTGTTTTGTTTTTGAGACAAGGTCTCACTTTGTTGTCCAGGTTGGAGTGCAATGGCACAGTCACAGCTCACTGTAGTCTCAATTCCCCAGGCTCAAGTGATCCTCCCACCTCAGTTTTCCTGGTTGTTAGGACTATGGGTGTGCTCCACCATGCCTGGCCTTTTACAGTATTTTTTATGGAGACGGTTTTACCATGTTGCCCAGGCTGGTCTCGAACTCCTTGGCTCAAGTTATTCTCCCATCTTAGCCTCCCAAGTATTGAGATTACAAGTGTGAGCCATTATGTCCTGCCATGTTTTAGAATTTTCATGTAATTATATATTGTAGATTGGTTGAGAGGAGAACAAATATGTAGAAATAGTGATGTATGTCAAGATTATATTTTGTTCATAAAGTATATGTATATATAACTTTACATAATTTTTATTTTAGAATTATTTTTACATCTTAAAATTTCACTTATTTTGTAAATATTTTCATGTTCCTAAAAAGCTATTATGTTTATTATGTTATCATTGTATTTTATTTCATTGTATCAATAAACTACCTTGCCTGTCCATTCTTCCACTGTTAAGCATTTTCTTAATTTCCTACTAACATGTAATTTACATCTATATTTTTATTTCTGTATATAACTATTTTCTTTTTAAAAATGATTTTTTGGGGTAAATCACTGGAGTGATATTGCATGAAAGTTTATGAATATTTGTATATCCCTTCATAGCTATGACCAAATGGCTCACCCAAAGGGTTTTATAGTTTCTCAAAGGGTAAACTGTATGCATTCTGGGTTTAAAAGTGGTTTGGAGGATGACAAGATGGTGGCAGGTGAGGCTGGATGTAAGAAAGGGAACAGGAAGTGGGTGATTACCCTTATTCTGGCAAGAGAGGTGTATCTCAACAACAATGGTGACAGTCCACATAGAGGAAAAAAAATGAAAATAATAAATATTTAGGAGGTGAATTCAGCAGGCTTGATGAGTAATTGGTTATGGGGAGGGATATGGGGTGGAAGATTAGAGGATGAGTTACTGTTCTATTGCATTTGAGGACCGGATGGAATAGAACAGGTTTGGGAGAGTGGAGGATAGTAAGCATGCACTATATCCTCAAATCCAGCACAGTGGCTACCACAAAGAAGGCATTCAATAAATGTTAATTGAATAAATGCTTCATGCATACGTGAATATAAGAAGGCTGCAAAGGATGAATCAGAGTTTCTATTTTACAAAGCCTCCCATGTCTTCGGTTGTATATCTAAAAGTACTGTTTTTATCTCCTCAATAGGATATCTTAAATTCGGCACTCCTGAGAACAAGAAAGTGAAAAGCTTTAGAAGGAAATTGTAGGCCTGGCACAGTGGCTCGTGCCTTTTTTAATCCTAGCACTTTGGGAGGCCAAGGTAGGAGAATCACTTGAGGCCAGGCATTTGAGACCAGCCTGGGCAACACAGTGAGAACTTTTCTCTACAAAAATAAAAATTAAAAAAAAATTAGCCAGGTGTGGTGGTGCACTCCTGTAGTCCCAGCTACTTAGGAGGCTGAAAAAGGCAGATCACTTGAGCCCAGGAGTTTAAGGCTGCAGTGAGCTATTATTGCGCCACTGCATTCGAGACTGGGTGACAGAGCGAGACCCTATCTCTTAAAAAAAAAGTAAAGAAGAAAGAAGTATGGAAAGAAAGAGGACAAAGCAAAAGCTCAGGACTTCAGAAAAACCAGACCCACCTCTCATAAAATTAGCCAATTACTTCCCACAATCAGCCTTACGCTAAGTTATATAGATATAGCTAATTCACTAGAGAGTTGGCAAAAGAACCTGAACTCAGGCTGCTAAAAAGTCAGTATCTGTGAATCAGAAGGAAGAGATGGTTTCATCCAGCTTACTTCATGACCAGTGAGAAACAGGGCAAATGGTTCCCTAGAGCTCTCTGCTCTGAGTTGCAGTCCTCTCAGTGTGACCAGGTCCCTCTGCAGATGTTTGGAGCTAAAAGGTTCTGCTAGGAGAATCGCTAAGCAGCTTTCCCATCTCCAGCTGCCCTTTAGGTACCATGCATCTTATTCTGTGGTTGTGACTCATACTTAGTGTTTAAGTTCTTGTATAGAATGTTGTCGCTTTGGATTGCTGTATTTTCCTGTATTTTTCCTATATCTCCTGGAGGGCAAAAGCCATAATTGCTGTTTCCGTTGTAACTCTGGCAAGAGTTATGCATAACATTTAGCATAAAATGAGGACTCAAGTACTACTGATGATTGCTCAATTGTAATTAGTAAATTGGTGAAAAGTGGTGGTTTTTAATGATCAATAAAAAGTACCACATTTCTAGTCTTAGGAAACAAAAAGTTTATTGAAATGCATGTAGATAAATTATCACCAGCATAAAACTGTAAGTGGAGTTTTCAACAAGGGGTCTTTCGTTCTTAAAATGAAGTGAAGCTTTCTAAGTCCATTGTCCAATAGGAAAATATTGTATTTCTCTGTTCAGATAAAGTCCTTTAAAAAAGTAAATCTCTTTTGAAATGGTCTTTTAAACATCTCCAGCCTGTGAATATATAACAAAACAAAAAAGTATTAAAAAGATATCATTTTCTCCATTGAAAAAGAAGAATTAAATAGGAATGATTTAGAGCTAATAAACAATGAAAATACTTAGGCATTTGAAACTCTAAAATTTTCTTCTATTTTATTAAGTATATGCTAACATATTGGAGATAAGAAAAATAGTTTACCAAGACAAAATAAATGACAAGAGGTCATAAAAATGCAAATAAAGTCAATCATTTTATTATTATGTATTTAGGAACAAAGTGGAAAGGTTATCGCCTCAAATAAAGAATTTTTAAATAACTCTGATGTCAGTCCTTTGGAAATACAGTCTTAAGTGAGTTTTAATTTCCATTGAAGGCTAAATATCCTTCATAGAAGACTCGAAATCAGTCAATATAGTAAGAGAAAATAGGAAGAAACTTTCAGAGAATTTCTGAAACTTTGTGAGTCAATAGGAATTAGCAGTTAACTTCCTACACATAATCCTCAGGGTAAGGTGACTCATAGTCTATTTCCACAGGATGCTCTGCTCTGACCTGTTTGGAGCCCCCCAGGTGGTGCTGCTGTCCTTCTCCAATGGAGAGTCTGTTGAATGGGATTATCTTCATAGTGGTTTTCTTCATGGAATACCACCGGGATTTCCAAGTGGCCCAAATAATGCCATTATCGTAACCATTAGGAGTAGATGCTTTTGAGTAAGTTCCACCTAAAACAAGTTGTAGATGTACATATCATCATTCTGGAATCTTTTACCTCTGCAAGTCTATGAAGAACTGTCTATTACCATGTGCATTGCCAGTTACATAAAATTTACAGCGTTATCTGCTAACTGAAAATGTCCCCAAAGATTCCTAAAATCTCAATTTATAATTAAAATAAACATATTATTAAACAACATCTGTGTTGTGACTCATGGTTATATCCACACTTTATATTTATTCATTACTGGTAGGGCTAGAAACCCAAAGTTCCCTAACTGGCCTCTTTCCCTAAGTTTATTCATCCTGGACTCAGCTACTGCGGACCATCTTTCCCCTGGCAGGCTGGAAGAGAAGGAACCATGAGATTCCTCATGAGATCATCTCAGGTTATTTGAAAGCACAATTTTATTGGTTAATTGGAGCAAGGCTAAGGAGCTTTATTAAATGGTTCTGGAATGCTATTTTATGTCTCTATTGTAAAGTCCAGCCTCTGTTGATTTGCCTTTTACTTGTCCTAGGGAAGCAGATGCCGTGTAATTTCATAAAGGGCTTGTCAGAGCACAGCATTGGCATGAACCACAGGCTCCGGCATGACTCCTCGGTCACACAGATCAAGCATTTTTCCTTAGAGTTTCTTCTCATTGTGGGTGCAAAGATAAGCTATGTTTCTCCAATTCAACAACGTTGTGAAAACCAGTTACCTTAAATAAACTTTGCAAAGATTCCTAGTTGGTGATTGGCTAGGACGGTGCCATCAGGAGGTAAGGTTGCTCATCTCGGTAGATGAGGAGACTATGGTTTGCTATAATCCTGGGATGGTTTGGGACACTGGTTTCACTCACCTACCTAGCAGATATGTGTGGGAAAGCCCTACTGATGCTAACCAGGTCTGGTCTGACTGGTTTGGCCTTCCCCAGGTGGTGTTGGAGTCCTTCTCCAATGGAGAGTCTATTGAATAGAATTATCTTCATAGTGAGTTTCTTCATGGAATACCACTGGGATTTCCAAATAATGCCATTATCGTAATATGGATCCTTTAGCATTGGTAAGGCTTCCTCACACATAACTGCTGGGTGTATGAGTGAAACCAGTGTTCCAAACCATTTCAGGCTTATAGTAAACCATAACCCCTTCATCTAACCCCCATCCTAAAGTAAGTGTCTACTATCCTCAGACTCTTCTCTGAAGCTTTCACAAACCCCTGCCCTTACCAGTACTTAACGCTCTTTAGTCTGTTCCTCCAAACACCTGCTCACTGTGAGTATCTGGCACATGGCTCATGGGAAGCCAGGTTAATGTGTCAACAAGCATCCATACAGTAATGCTGGTCTATCCAGATCTTATATGTGGTATATCTAAAGAATATACCATAACCCACATTGATAGTTTCAGGTATAATGACAAACCACTGGATATTTTGCAGCTGGTGGATTTCTTTAGAAGGGCTAAGTTTAGGCATGAACTTGGTATTATCCAGTTTTAAATAAGGAACTTAGTTGAAATAAAGAGACATGATATCATCCCTACTATCTTTATAAATTATTCTTCATATCTATTTTTTTTGCAAATACTATATTCTACACATTAATTTGGAATCTAACAAAGGAAAACATACCTTGGTAATAAACTCCATTGAGGTGGCCAGCGTGACACTTGTTCATCCACCAACCAGATCCGTCCTGTTCAGCACAGTTGCCTTCAAACTTATCATTGTCATTGTCCCAGGTGCTAAACTGCATGCCATTATGGGATGTGAAAAACTTGTCGCTAGGATCGTCGCCAAAATCATAGCCATCGAAGGCATCTCCAGCGTCTCCACCAATGAAGTAGGCATATGTTAGGCGGTACTTGTCAGCTTCAGGTCCCACCTTGAACATGGCATAGTCAGCAGTACTGAAAAGAATGGAATACAGCCATCACATTCTGACCTTCCTCAGGGACCTCAGAAGTTCCCTCTTTCATAGGACAGTTTCTTGGAATTTTTGACTTTGTTTTTTAAGGTTGAAATGTGCTCATTGAGTAAGTTTTTGCAAATCTGGCAAGAGGCAATGGATACGTGAGCCAGTCCACAGCTGATTAACACTACCTGGGATGGGTCTAGAAGCCTTCGAAGCATTTTGGTGAAAACTAATAATTACACTCACTTGAATGCTTTTATGCTTGTTTCAGTCTAAGATCAAATCCAGATGTGCAGGTGACCCTAATTTTATGTTTTCTTCTTTTATGTAAATGTTATACATCATAGATCACAGAAATTGTCTGACAGTGAGTGACCCTTAATTAATGCACCAAACTTGAAGAAGGTACAGTTCCATTAGCCACTCATACCGCCTGAAGGGTTAAGTGCTAAAGGGCTTTTCTCTCCCAATACAGTGTGGTAGTGGCAAGAAGGAGAGCTTCTGAGAGATTTGAAGGCATTACACAAATGAAGTTTTCCCTGTGTGGTCCAAAGCATGTGAACATGTGAAGGAGTTAGAGCGATATTTTTTTCCTGGAAAAATATTGTACAAGTGGGCCATAATTCTACAGAGTAAGGGAAAGGATGGGCCTTAATGAATGAACAGAAATTCCCAGAAAATGTTTAGCCTTTTTTCTAATCTCCAGTAGCTGAGAAATGGAAGATCCTCTCATAGAAGAAGGTCTACTGACTATAGCACTTTCTGGATTAAAAACCAACCTAACAAACAAACAATAAAAAAATCCATGTGTTTGGAGACATTATAATTCACTATTCCTTAAACATAACAAGAGGGTTGGATATTTTTCTCCATTTTAATTAGGTATCCGTGCTTAAAACCTTCAAATAGCTCAAGTGAAAAGAAGCTCTAGATCACCAAAAGAGCAAGCTGATTTAATTTCAGGGTAGCTCATGATTTGACAGAATAAATGGCCATTGAAGGCACTGGGAAGTCTGAAGAGACTGGATTTGCTTTTCAACCAGGATAGTTGATAACAGGACAGGCTCTAAAGTTAAACTACTTGAGTTTGAATTCTACCTCTACCATTTATCAGCAATGTGACTCTGAGCAAGTTAATCTGTAAAATGGGATTAACAATAATACCTGCCTCAAGAAATAGCAATTTGGACTAGATAAAATTATAATTTTATGCTCAATTTCTGGGACTGATTAAAAGTTCAGTTATTAGCTATTATTCTGAATGCCTCCAGGGTAAGTAGACTGTACCAAAACACTCAGATTCATCCTGAATAGAATCTACCTTTTTGGACTGCCCAAGAACCAAACTGACTCCTGGAGAAAATGGTGGCTGGATGGGCTGTTTACATTTTGTCAGGCTACATTTGCCATTGTCTATTGATAGATGGAAAGTACATTTTCCAGATAATCTTTTTGTTGTTGTTGTTGAGACAGGGCCTCATTCTGTTGCCCAGGCTGGAGTGCAATGGTGTGATCTCAGCTCACTGCAACCTCCATTTCCTGGGTTCAAGTGATTCTCCTGCCTTAGCCTCCTAAGTAGCTGGGACTACAGGTGCACACCACCACACCAGGCTAATTTTTATATTTTTAGTAGAGACGGGGTTTCACTGTGTTAGTCAGGCTGGTCTTGAACTCCTGACCTTGTGATCCACCTGCCTTGGCCTCCCAAAGTGTTGGGATTAAAGGCGTGTGCCACTGCGCCCGGCTGACAATCTTTATAATAAAAAGTCAGAAGTCCTTTCAAAACAGTACCTGGTTCTGCCATTCCAATCTTCCAGTTGTATTCTTAATGCGTATGGGATGGCAGACTGTGTGCTTATCAAATGAATCTTCTCATTTCCCAGCCAAAATTCTGTTGTACCAGTAGGAGACAGATGTCCAAATCCTTCTTTATATTGAATCCAGTTTTTCTTGAAATCCACACTGCCATCAAGTCTCTAATTACACATTTGCATAGGCAAAAGGAGAAAATAGATATACATATAAAGAAAATGCTGTCAACATTTTGCCAAAAATATGAAGCATAGGTTCTATGAACCCCCAACTAAGTGATCGCGGCCAAGCTACCTCAATTTCCTCATCTATCAAACAGGAAAAATGTTGCTGCAAGGATTACAAGAGAGAATATAAGAGAAATACTTAAGAGAGTTCCTGGCACATTGTAAATTCTAAATTAATGGTAGTATTAAAAAAGACACCTAGATGACTTTAGAACTCTAGGTGGATATTACTGATTCTCACACTTATGAAGGAATAGCCAACCCATTGCTCAATTGGTGTCTGGCAACTAATGCTTCCATCATTCACTCCCTCCGAGCGCCCCCTGCAGGAATAGCTGTAACAGTGGCAGGAGGCAAACAGAAGGCAAAGGAGCCAAGATTCCTCCTAATGGTTATCAGCCAATGGCAGAGGCAACAAAGGTCCCTTGTCTTGGAGCAGCTCAAGTGTATCCTCTGGTGTGTGAAAGGGTGGTGGTGGGTGGTTGGGCTTTATCGTTTTGTGATGGGCAGCCTCAGGTCTTGACCTACCTGACAAAAGAGTTCCCTTTTTGTTCTTTGTCACTATGGTACTATGATTATGTGCCATCATGCATCTACAAAGTCAGTGCCAGCACAGTATAGAGTCAAGGCATGTACTCCGAAACTGTACTACCTAGGTTCAAATGCTGACTCTGTTGCTCATTAGTTATGTGGTCTTGGGCAAGTTATTTAACCTTGTGTGTCTCAGTTTCCTTTTCTGTGTATAGGAGTAACAGAAGTACCTACCTCTTAGGGCCGTTGCAAGGATTAAATGAGGTAGTGTTTGTAAGGTACTTGGAAAAGCATCTGGTATATGGCAGAAACAATTAAACACTTAGTAAATACACATGGTGAGGAAAAAAAATTACCTTCTGAAGTACAGTCCATCCATTTCCAGACCCATCAATTTCACAGTAGACTAGGAATTGCTGCTTAGCTTTCAAAGGTTTGATAAAGTAAAGCCCACTCTGTTTAGCTCCCTTATTGGCAATGTCTTGACAATCTGGAGAAGAAGAATAGACTTTTACTGTGGTTTGAAATCCAGGTAGGACTGTGCCAGCCTTGAAAATTAGCTTTTAACATATAGTAAACTATTGATTTTCCAAGAATAATTTTCTTACTTTTCACATCATCATTCCTTGTAAACTCTTTTTTGGCTATTCAAGAAAGGTCTAGAGAATTGAAATTCTTGGACTTAATGGCTAGCCACGTTCTAAACTATTTCTATACATTGCAGTACATTCTCCTTTATGATATTTACTTTAATGAACCTAATTCCCACATAACCCTCATCACTTACCTTTCCCAGTTGTATCTTGGATTTGCACTGTGTCTTTGCAAGGTTCCTGGCACTGTGCTTCAAGCTGGGTTACCTTCTGTTTTAAGTTAACAATCTTTTGATTATTTGTATTATATATTTCCTGCAAAAATCTACAAAAAAAATAAGATAAACATAAGTCTTTCTTTCAGAAGAATGATTTCATATTTTCTCTGGAAACTGCTAGCTAAATATTTTCTTAATAATTACTTTCTGATAAATTATTCCATTCTTGGGGAAAATGCAAAATTATATCACTAAATTAAGATGAATTAAAATTTTAGTATATGTGCTGCCAAAGTGAGCACAAGATGGATTAAAATTATAAACTTTTTGAAAAAGAAAAACAAAACCAAAAAATCAATTAAAACAGGAACACAATGTTGACCTGAATCTTTTCACCTAGAATGGGACATATTGCCTCAACTCCGAACACAAATAACAAAGTCCTTGTCAATAAACAAATGTCATTGGCATTTTGCTTTTTACTCTATGCATAAGGGGCAGCAGACAACAACGTGTACGAGTAATGAGACTGGTTAACAGGAACATTCCCCGATGCTTTACAAGCCGGAAAGGCTCAGTTCAGTAATTCACATGTGCTGAAATAGTATTCCTTTCACTTGTGGAACTACGGAGGATATACTCATAAGCTTCAATCAAATGAAGAAGGGATCTGGAACATTACTACATGTAAAATAAAACAACAGATACTTTTCCTTTCTTTTTAAATGTTTTTGGTTACATAGCTTTGGGAATTGACTGAGGGAAGTAAAAACCCTACTTTTGTACTTACTTACAGGGTGGCTTGTAAATATTCAAAAATGACAGAAAACCATTTACAATGCATAAACTGTTCTGGGTTTCTTTGAAGTAAAAAAGGGTAAAACAGGCTATTTGCCCACTTTTCCCCACTACTTTGTCCTAGGCAATTTCTGTACAACAATCTCCTTCAACTTCAATGATGGACAATAATAATGCAAGTAATAATAAGAACAATGATAACAATGGTCCTTTGACAGTAAAAAGAGGAGAAATCTTTCCTGGGCCACTTCTCCCTACCCACCATTTATCTCAGTTTCTCAAGCTGCTTTGAGAACAATTTAGAAAAAAAAATTGGGGAAAAAAATTAAAACTGTATCTGAGACTTTATGTTCCTAAAGTTTATGAGTCCCTGAGAAGCTGTTTACAGAGACATTCACTTCCAAATGAAGGGAGGAGACTCCGCAGGTTCATTCTGCAATGATCAACACACAGCTTTGCAATGTTTGCTACATTTAGTCTCTTAATATATGTTTTTTTCCTGCTCCACCTTCAATATAGTTTACTTTAGGAGCCAAAATCCTTACTATGTTTCTGCTTGCTATTTTTTTTTACCACCAATTTGTCAACATTTTTATAAATAGGATTTTATTTTCAACACCCAAACTCCTATGAGATTAATTTTACGTTGTAAGATAAGTGGGGGATGGGGAAAAACATTTACATAAATATGGTCAAAATAGCGTTTGAAGACACCTAGAACATCTTTCCCCAATGTGATTATTATAAGCAGTTATAACCCAGCATAAGTTACAATGCACTAAAAACTTCTACCTTCACGATGTTCAAGATAGGCATAATGCCACTGGGATATTAGAAATGGGGAGAACACATTACAAAATTACTTTCACTCAAGTATAGAATATTAAATTAGAACTAAATCAGTCTTGCAGAGCAAATTAAAATAAAAATGCTTACCGAATACTTGAGTCATGTGTTAAAATCAATGCTTCATATTTCATAATTTCTTCTAACATTTTCTTGGACTTCAGAGTAGCACCCTCCATCATATCTGTAATATAGAATCAGAGACATAAAAAATCTTTAAGCAGATAGAACAACTCAAACAACAGCAAAAGAACGTCACAGATGATTTTTTTTGGTCAGTAGTCTTTATTTTCTCACTTGGTTTTGATGGCTGATCAGGATTATAACTGACTTGGATTATTTTTACCAGCTCTTTGGCTTCTGATGTTTTGTTTTCAACTTCATGTAAGAGGTCTTCCAAAACCTGTAGATCCTTGTCTACTTTGGTTTGATAAGTAGATAGGAAATCTGCAATGCCACAGGTAGTTGGGCAATAGCTACCCTGAAAATATAACAGGAATTAAAAATGTTGGCAGATGCTACACATAACATCTATTAAGAAAAATAGGTAAAACCTAGACTATGTATTTAAAACATTGCAAGTGCTAGATGATATTTAGGAGGAAATTATTTCTATTCCTCTGCCCCTCTCCAGTTCACACACAAAGGGAGAAACAAAAACTACTTACGAATCTTTCATCTAAGATGCAACAGTTGTCTCTGGTAGCAACGTACTAAAAGAGAAAACATACAGACATTTCACTAGTTTATTATCTGCTTTGTTTTCCATTTAAAAAAATGTTTTGTGAAGAGCACACTTACTGCCACACATGTTGAAGAGAGTAATAAAAGAGCATAGAAGTAGAGAATTAAATTCCGGGGGTGCAAGGACCAACTCATGATGTCTGGGTGCCCGGAGTTCCGAGCCTTGTAGCGTCAGCACTGTCACCTCTCCGGCTCCACTTGTCCCTTTATGTCAGCTCCTGGGACAGCCAGGACTGCTAGTGGCTGGAGCTGATCACGGGGCCTCCTTACCAGAAGCGGGGGGAGGTCTTTCCTGTTCCTTTTTCCTCACCCTGGCCCCCAACCTATACCGCCAGGTTCCCAGATTTTGCACACAGGTTGAAGCTCCTCCTTTTTGGCCCAGCTCAAGGTTTTTTCTCTGATCCAAAATCATCTGCAAAAGGCTGGTGAAGCATTATCCATTGCTGTGAGGAGGCGGGAAGTCCCGGAGGCGGCGTGATGCAACTTCTTCCAGTACATGGCTGAGAGCAAACAGATCTGACCTCAAACGGAGCAAACCCAGCCTGTCCTTGTGATGGGGCCTGCTGCTATCACCCAAATTACCGAAAGAACTTTGTTAGCCTAGAAATCAGTTAACATTATTATTTTTAACCTGTGGCTGTGGCGGGAGGAAACCCCCCCATGCCCCAGTTCACTATTTCCAGGAACGAATGACCCTGGAAATACATTCCTGTCTCTCTGTGTTAACCATATTCACAGGCTTTCAGTTCTCAGGGAGCTTTTGACCTCAGTTTTCCTCTTGTCTGAAAGATGGGTATGGCACCCCCTCTGCCACAGAGAGAAAAGAGCCAGGTGCCCACTTTATTGTTCTTGTGGTTCCATTAAGCTACCAAAGAGAAGAGAAAAAATCCACCTCCCTTGTATTTGAGGAGAGCAGAAGCATACCTGAAGGAAGAGAGGCAAAATGAGATGCTGGGGAGGGGCCATCATCTCTGTTTGGCCCTTACAGCATCCTTGTGTTTGGGAAAACATGTCTGTCATCACTGCCGATGGAGAATTGTCACTGTGCATTACACTATTATTAATGTCTCTATTTTTGGTTATCCCTCATTTCCTCTTCTGGAATCAAGTTTATTATAAGTTTTTATGAAATGCCTCCAGTTTGAAAGAAATACTAATACTTCAATGTTTAATTCTAAGTCTTTACAAAGGAATACTTACATGACTTGAAAACAAAGATAAATGTTCATACTCAGTAAATAATCAATAATTATAACAAAGTGAACACATCAAAACAGATTTGTTGCTTTTCTTCTCCTCCTTAATATCCCTCTCTGACTCAGCAGTTATTGTCAATCATATCACCATACCACCAGCCAATTAAGTCTCACAATCTTTCTCATCCATCTTTTCCATTCATCTAATCAGCTGTCAATCAAGTCAGTTGAATTAAACGTTAAAGTGTTAGTATTCTTTCACACAGCTTTACCTCAAATAGCATTTGTAGCAACGTTATCTGTATACATGCCATATCCACTCCATTAGATTGTAAACTGATTTCTATGGCTACGGCATCTAACATATATAGCTATATTTAACATAATTGTATTTAACACTCAATAACTATGTAATAACTGGAAGGAGTTGCCTCTGTGAAAAAGTATGGGATGCAGAGGTGGAGGACAGAATTGGAAACAAGAAAAAAACTTCATTTTTCTCTGTAAACTCTCTATATTGAGAATTTGGAATGTATGTAAATATTATCTACTAAAATAGATACAGTCAAAATATGTAATTATTGATCATTCACAAAGATTTACATGGTACGCTCATAATTACATCTTGCTTACTTTTTAACCTGACTTGAATATAAAGGGTGACTAAGGTATTGCCTTTGCCTTTAAGAAGTGTATAGCACAATTGGAGAACATATAAATAAATAGTTATTGAGTTCTGGAGTCCATTTGCCTAGGTTTGAATCCCATCTCTACAATTTACTGGCTGTGTGATTGAGTACAAATTTCTTAATCTCCTTGAGTTCCATTATCCATGTCAGTAAAAGAGAGATAATACTTATGATATAGTATCTACTTAGTAGGACTATTACCAAGATTTAGAGGAATAATGTGCTGAACACATTGCCTGATCCCTGGTAAGGGTTAAGGAAATGTTTGTAAGGTTTATGAATTACCAAATGTATTTGACATAAAAATCTATGTAAATAGGAAACTCCTTCAACACAGTCATTATTGGTAGATTTGGCTCATGGGAACAAGCTTTGTTGTTCCAGCTATAGGAAGTTCTTCCATAAAATATTGGTTTGTTGAATTTAGGGTAACCATTCATGCAGTCACAGGTTGGGTTTTCATCTCCTTAAGGTCATAAAGTTTTATTGGATGTATTAATGTAACTAATTGACAAAGTTGACAAACATTTAAATTGAGGACATTAGAAATTCTGTCTTACAGCATTTTAGAAGTGGAATACTTGCATCACTGGCTTTTAACTGACTTGTATTGAAATCTAGAAGTGTTATCAGAATTTTAGAGAAAAAAATTTGCTTTTACCACAGTCTCAAGTCCTAAATCCAAATCATATACAGCAAGAGGAAAAAAATGGGCAACAGTGATTTAGCAGTCTATATTGGCCCTGCATTCAATCTAGTATCACTTAGATTTATTAAATTTTAACTAGTTGTTTCATGTTTGGGCCAAATTTTTCTTTGAAAAATGAGAAATCATTGATGAATTCCAGGAATGAAGAATATTTCTTAAATCACAGTTCTTTTACTTCCAGGTGTGTTTTTTGAGAGAATAGCATAGGTAGTATGTAAGCCAAAATAATCATTTAATGTAATTCGAGGTCAGTGGTCTTGTTTATTGAAATAATAATGTCCCAAATTCCCTATCATCCAACCGTTTGTGTTCTGACTTAAAACACAACGTCTACTGCTAACAGTCTTCATGTATATTGATAATGTACTTTGTGAGCCCCTCATCTGCTTTGTTCATCTTTGCTCCAAAATTATTTGCTGAATTTAAATTTGATTACATAGAAGACTTCTTGACCTGGTGAAAAATGTTATAGGCCCCAAGGAATAATAGAAAGAACTACCAATTTTGAGCATCTTCTTTATGCTAGAGGTTATGCAGTAGTATAGTTGTTGTTGTCATGTATATTCTCTCATTTAATCCTCACCACAAGCCTAGGAAGTAGATATAATTACCTGTATCTTATAACGAAAAAAGAAAGGCCTAGAGATGTCGTGTAACATATGCAGGGTCAGTGTGCCAGAACAGGAACTCAAACTCATGGGACCCAATGCCTGTGCTCTTAACCATGAATCTTTATACAATCATGAAACACTACTTAATTTAAAATAATACGTAGATACAAGGTGTTGTGAAAGTCAAAGTTATTCACTGATAGAATGGATTTTAAAGATGTGTATGTGCATGTATATATAAGTGTGTGCATGATTATTTGAACATACGTGTACATCTATCTATCTAGTTATCTCTCTTCTTATCTGGGTTAGAGGCAAGATTGCGTGAAGGATCTTTTACAGCCTTGGAGTCTTTCTCAAACCTAGATTTGTGTTGTTTTATGATTAGCTTGTGTTTACAGTCCATTTTTTTTCCTTTGGAGATGGAGTCTCGCTTTGTTGCTGAGTCTGGCCTCAAACTGAACTCCTGGGCTCAAGCAATCCTCTTACCTCAGCCTCCTGAGTAGCTGGGACTATGGGCACGTGCCACTGCACCTGGCTTCAGTCCAATTTTAGATGGAAGCAGTTTTTCAATGCTAACTGCTTGGTTCAAGTTTAATAGGACTTGATAAATCTAATTCTGTCAGTAGGCTAAAAGGGAGAGACAGCCACTGTGTGGTCAAGGAAGCTCAAATCAATGGCAACAATGATATATCTGTTTTTCTAATAAGTAAACCATCTCTAGATCTAAGCTAAATTTTTAGCCTGAACCCTCAGAACTGGATTTCCTAAAAACAGGCAGAAAGAAAATGAAACTGTTGGCATATTGAAAACCAGTCCAACCTAACAGTAAAAATATCCCATTCAGGGCAACAGAGTTGTCTCTGATAGAATATTTGCTTTGTGTATAAAAATAGACCAGGAAAAGTGAAAATGCAAATGCTTTCTTGGTAGTCTATGAACAATGTGCTTTTAGTTTCACTATGTAAATCAAAGACGAAAACAACACTGGGCACAGGTAAGATGGACTCCCTCGCCGGCTGCTGAGCAGCAGCCATAGGTTGGGTTTTGCACTTCTTAACTTCATAAAGTTCATTACATGTGTCATTTAGGAGATCTGTCCTAGTGGCAGGGATGTTGAAAAATCCCTGCTGTGGTTGAGATTTAGGAAATTAAGTAATTCAGTGCCTAGAGAAAGAAGGATTATCCTGTTGGTAATTACAGAGGCCAACGAGGCTGGAAATTAGCCATTTTTAATACTAGTTTGAAACTAAGGAATGCTCTGAGGTGCCCTGGATTGAGACAAATTGGAACAGAGAGGTTGGATTTAGGTGTTTTGCTGTGCTACGTTGGTATTTGCTACCAGTTCGTTTTTTTTTTTTTCCACCTTTGTGTAATCTAGGATTTCAAATCTCTCACCCTATAAAAGAATTTTCACTATTAAATGTGATTAGCAGGAGATTTACAAGAGCAAATGAGATTGGTTAAAAAAAAAACACCACCAACAAAGGGGCCAAGTTATATTCATGAGAATGTGCTCTGGAAAGAAGAAACATTTTAAGCCTTTGAGTAGAAATACTGGCCTATGTTGAAAGTGAACAGGCCCCTGTTTGAAGAAAACTAGTTATTTTGTCATGTAAACTAGTTGTGGAGGAAAAATCTATCTATATATTCCTAAAGAAGGAGAGAAAGTAGGAAGAATAGAAAATGTTATCAGATCATCAAAGCAATTTAGTCATCTTATCTAGGTTAACACACACACTTGCTTTAACCTGCAATCTTGAATGAGGACAAACGAAACATTTAACAGATTTGGATCTTTGTTTTAAATTCTAACTACTTGGGTTAGTTTATTGTCTTAGTGTGACTGCACTGTAGTCTTTTCAAAGTAAAATCCATATAGGATTTGCTGTGTACAAAGGCAAACTTTCTGTTGACATTTTGAAGGACTTTGCTTCATCCATGAAGGTGACATATTTCAGTCTTCTTCAGGTGTAGATTTCTGTGTATGCTTTACCTTGAGTGGTGGAACAATGACCTCTGCTAAGTAAACAAAGACACAATTTGCAAAACCAGATTAAGTCAAAATCCCAAATATTTACTGAATATTTTGCAAGAAAGCCTGGAGTCTAAACCACACTCTTGGTTGATAACCACTATGGCTGCAAGTTACCGAAGAACGGCCTGGCTTCAGGGCTGACCAGGGCAGCCTCATTCACAAAGAAACAAGAATAGGTCAAAATTTAGAACATTGTGTTTCATTTTTTATAGACAGCACAGAGGAAATTCTATTAACCAAGATCCAGGAAACTGGTTGCTTAATTATGCATCCTTCTGGGTTGGAAGACTACCCAATATTTACATATCAATACTTCCTATGGTTCTCACTCACTATGCTTTATAAGGTTAATTTCCTCATTAGTACTAACTATATTGATATTTAATACTACTTCATCTCATTATGACTATGGAAGTCCCCATACCCTTCATTATATTGTCCTGATATGGTAAGCTATTTCTAGCTCTCCCTGAGAAACTTTATAGAATTTTTCTAGAATAATATCTAAAATAATGCTGAATCAAATATGCACCACAAAATTTGCCTGCTCGCTAACTGCACACTGTCCCACGATGTTCCTCTTCTGGATACTCAGACCAAAGTGATCATTCACTTAGTAAATACATATTGGGCTTATGCTATTTGCCAGGCCCTATTCTATGCAACGAGCCAAAGTCCCTGGAGCTAAGTTTACATTCTAGTGCAGAGAAGGAGGATAGAAACAAAATATTATGTAATGTCAATTGATGACAAGCGCCATGAACAAAAATGAAGAAGGATTAAGGAAATGACAGACTAGAGGGGGTGTTGTTTTAAATATGGCGATTGGGCAGTACTCTTGGTTAAGGTGACATTTGATGAGTTTCTGGTGAGGCCAGTTACAAAGCTCATAGCTGACTCAGTATTGCCACCTGCAGGCCCTAATATATCTGGAGGATGAATGATTTAAATCAACATACACATATTTTTTTATTTGGAGTTGTCAGAGATTTTTTCTTTTTCTCTTAAGAAGGAGTATTGCTCTTTCCTCCAGGCTGGAGTGCAATGGTGCGATCTTGGCTCACTGCAAACTCCACCTCCTAGGTTCAAGCGATTCTCCTGTTTCAGCCTCCTGAGTAGCTGTGATTACAGGTGTGCACCATGATGCCTGGCTAATTGTTTGTATTTTTAGTAGAGACAAGATTTCACCATGTTGGCCAGGCTGGTCTCGAACTCCTGGCCTTGTGATCCATCTGCCTCAGCCTCCCAAAGTGCTGTGATTACAGGCATGAGCCACTGTGTCCGGCCTGTCAGAGATTTGACAAGTGTAGTTCAGTGATAGAATGAGAAGAAAGTATACTAAGAGAGGAACACTGTGCAAGTTAGCCAGAAAACACCACAATGACCATCTACACATTACTATTAGGCTTGCGAGTGATGTCATCCTCCTCATCAAAAACCTCTGAGGAATTCCCATTTCCTATCCAATGAAATATATACTTCTTAGCCTTGTATTTAAGCTTCTCCCCCCAAAAATGGCCTATATAACTTGTTAGCTATATCTTCTAAATTGGATCGAGGTATCACATCCCATACAATTTCAAAATTTTGCCTTCATGAGGCTTACATAAAAGATATTTTAATTATATAATTATTATCATATAATAATACATTGATTAAAATACCTTCATAATCACATAATACCCCTAATTAAAATAATTTTTATGTAAGCCTCATGAACACAAGGATTCTTATCTGCTGTTAACTGTGGTGCTTGATCAATGCACTCAATAAATACTTGTTGAATGAACAAAATATATTTTACTAAAATGTTACTAATTACTAAATATTACTAAAACACTAACATAAAATATTAAAATGCATTTTGAGGCAGAGAACATGTCTATTAAGCAGATAACAAGATCGGCCAAGAAAAGGAAATACACCCATTTCAAAACCATCTGTTTCAGAGCAAAATTCTGTAGCAAGGCAATCAGCTCCCACGGTGTGGGTCAGTGACAGAGCTGATGGACAGTACCAGGGAGGGACTACGGTGATCCTCTTGACTCGTTTGAGTGGATTAGGAGAGGAATGAGACATTCACCATGACTTGTTGACTGAAGGAAACTTTATATGTATTTAAGTTTTGGAAAACTAAAGCAAAATTATGTCACATTTTAAAACAGCTGCAAGTTTGAATTACAAACATAAAATTGAATGGGTAAGTCATAGAATATCACAACCCTAGGAAGAATCACCTAGAGCCATTGGTCACTGTTTCTCCTGATTTGCTCTATAGAATACAAGGAGAGAAGTCTCCACGTAGGCCTCTCAGCCACTCCTGCTTGCCTGGAACAGGGAACTGCCCTAACCAAGCAGTACAACCTTAACAAAGGTGAATAAAATCCTAGAAGATGGGGAAATGAGGGAGTTTATAGCATTGTGTTTTGCAGCTTTTCACTTAAATAAACGTAAAAAAATTCTCTAGAATATGCAGAACTAGGGCTAGAGTGTGTCACAGAGAAAGCTAAGTGATCTTCGCCTGGCCCTTTCCTTAGGTTTGTCTGTTTTGGTCCCATGCTTTAGCTCAGTTCACTCAGCTGTACTCCAGGTCAGCAGGTGGTCATGACCTACAGTTAGGACACTATTGCAGCATCTTGGGTCATCCACTGCACTCCATTTCGCAGCTAGACTTTGCAGCTGGGCCTCAGACTGCCACAGCATCTGGCTACTGTCGGGAAATACACTGCTGCGTCCCAGCCTGGCCCCAACACCCTACCTTACTTTGTTCTGGTCCCTTCTTTCTCCGTTCAGGAATCCCTCTCTACTTCCTGCTCTCTCAACCACCAGATCTGGTAAACTCATATGAAGTAAGGTAGGATCGACTGAGCTCGCCTAAGGTATTGCTTCTACTAAGACTGAAATTTAAACTTGAGGGAAAAAACAGAAACCGAAGACAACAGTATCTAAGAACAGACTTATACAAAATAGTCAGCTATTGGAAGAGAATTATGGGATCAAATACAAATTAGGCAACTAAGAGCAGTTGTATAAAGCCATTTAATGATGTAAAGACAATGTTTTATTTCTATTTTAAGTACTTAGAATATCTTCTAGGTGACTATATCTTAAAACACTCCTTAGATTACTCTGTTTCACTTTGTTAAAAATGTTAGTTTCCTCAGTCCCTTTCCGGATCTACCAAAGATGAGTATCTGGGAGCGGACCCCAAGAATCTTCATTTTATTAACAAACTTCCCCAGATGAATATTATACACAGTAAAATAGGAGAACCACTGCCCTACGCAGGAGAGTAACCATACCTGCTTTGCCTAAAGAGGCCTTCTTTCCATTAGACAATCTCAAATCTTGTATACTACCTCTTTGTTCAAGTAGTTAATACTGAAGGTATGCTGTAAACATTTCCTATTGCAAAAGAATTTAAAAACCAACTGTATCAGTTTTTGTTTGCTATTGAAGTTTAAAATTAGATTTTGGTAATTCAGAAACAGAAAAATACAGCATGTTTTCACAGGAGCTAAAAATGTGCACATATGGACATACAGAGTGGATTAATAGACACTGGAAATTCCAAAGGTGGTGGGAGAGGCGTAAGGGGTGAGAAATTACCTATTGGGTATGTGTATATCATTCAGGTGATGGTTACACTAAAAGCCCAGACTTCACCACTACACAATACGTCTATGTAACAAAACTGCATTGGTACCCCCAAATCTATGAAAATAAAAAACAAAACAAAACCAACTTAGATTGTAGATAATCCAGTTTACTGATTCGTATTGCTTTATTGATGAATAGTGCATCAATGCTTCCCAAAGAATAAAAAGCAGACTGGTACTAAGCCCCAGTGCCTTAACACACTGCAGAAGTAGCTGTTTAAGAAATTCAATCACTTTACAGAAATAGAATAGAAAGGACTTAGGGAAAGACTGAATTAAGACATAGAAGAGGGAGAAACGATTCACAGATAATAACTCTGAGAAACAGTAAATGTGGGAGAACACTAACATAAACAGGAAAACGAGAAGAGGAACTGATTTTGCTGAAGAGAGAAGATAATGAGTCCAATCTCCAACTTTATTATTATTATTATTTTTGAGCTTCACTCTTATTGCCCAGGCTGGAGTCCGATGGCGGGATCTTGGCTCACTGCAACCTCCACCTCCCAAGTTCAAGTGATTCTCCTGCCTCAGCCTCCAGAGTAGCTGAGATTATAGGCATGCACCCCCACGCCCAGCTAATTTGTATTTTTAGTAGAGAGAGGGTTTCTCCATGTTGGTCAGGTTGGTCTCAAACTCCCATCCTCAGGTGATCTGCCCACCTGGACCTCCCAAAGTGCTGGGGTACAGGCATGAGTCACCGCGCCCAACCCAATTTCCAACATTTTAAGTTTGGGTGGGAGTGAGACCTGTAAGAGTTGATGGCATCAGAACACCGGAGTTGAGCTTTGGGAATGATAACTAGTGGTGAGTTGATAGAGGTGAAGTGACTTTCCAGGGAGAAAACAACCTGAGGACAGAATCTGGACTAAATTTAAGAGCTGGCAGAACAGGCAGAGAAGGGAAGAACAGCTCTGCCTCTGCCTCATGGCCCTATCCCTATGCAAAAACCAAAGACTTTCGGGTCTCCAAATAACATCCCTTGGACATGATTTAACCTATTTATCTGCGCCTTGGAAGGCTTTCAAATGAAAGAATTACAAACAATATCTCATATATATGCACATATATACATATACACATATATACATATACATGTGTATGTGAAACCTTTGCTGTTAGATATGTCTGATAATACAGAGCGAGTGGAAGTTGTTTTATCCATTTCATCTTCTATGGTGCCAGAAATGGGTAGGCTGTGTAGTAAATAGATTTTGTTAATTAGTACAGTCTGTGATATAATCTCCTAGTTGTGTTAAATTTCCTGAGATGCTTGGAGGAATCTGTTGGATTTCATTGTGAATGGCTTTTATGTTGCATATGTCATTACAGATTTCTGTGAACACATAGGGCTTATTAGAGCTAATTCAAACCAGAATTCAAATAACTTAGAAATTAGCTTAGCTGGATGCTGTGGCTCACACCTGTAATCCCTGTACTTTGGGAGGCTGAGGTGGGAGGATCGGTTAAACCCAGGAGTTCAAGATCAGCATGGGCAACAAAATGAGACTTCAAAAAGTAACAAAATTAGCTGCATGTGGCAGTGTGTGTCTGTGGTCCCAGCTACACAGGAGGCTGAGATGGGAGATCCCTTGAGCCTAATAGGTCTAGACTGCAGTGAACCGTGTTCAAAAAACTGCATTCCATTCCAGGGCCTGGGTGATGATAGAGTGAAACCCTGTCTCAACCTTGTCTAAAAAATAAAAGAAAAAAAAGAAAAAGGAAAGAACTGTATTTTAAGGCCCTTTGTTGAAAGGCCAGTCGTCTCATGGTTAGTGTAATAGTGCCACCTGCTGGTGAAGTTATTTTATTACTTGACAACAGCAGGCATGCCTGTGGATACACCTGTGCACTCCGATTGCCACAAGATTCTTGTAGATCAAATATCCTTCACCCATTCTTTTTGTATGTGTATACGTTCTTATCCATAATTTAGGTTTCTCTGTGTTCATGCTGAAGGGATGGTGAGGTAGGTATTTTTCTTAGTGTCAATCAACAGCATTCAAAATGGGTCCTCAGGTCAAAACCTGAAATTCAGAATTTGGGATTCTCTGTGTGTTTGGACGTACTTCCAACCTCGTGGTTAGGGTCTTATATAAATGACCCCCAAATGGCCTCTGTATATTGACTTCTAAGCTGTTGATTTATTTTCATTTTTAAAAATGTATTATTATTATTTTAAGGGATGGGTGGGAGCGGGGGCTTTTGCTCTGTCACCCAGGCTGGAGTGCAGTGGTGCAATCACAGCTCACTGCAATCTCCAACTCCTGAGCTCTAGTGATTGTCCCGTCTCAGCGTTTCAAGTAGCTGGGACTACAGGCACATGCCACCATGCCCAGTTAATTAAAAAAATTAGTAGAGATGGGATCTCGCTCTGTTGTCAAGGTTGGTAAGGTTGTTTATTTTTTTATTAACAGCAAGCTGGGAACAAGTCAAGTGTTTATGTATCTTAATGTTTTAAACACAGCCCAAATAAGCAGATTTTTAGCTATTTGGAAACTGCCTGCTCGGTATACCCTGAGCAACTTCACTCAAGCTCTGCCAGCCACAGAGAAGATAAACTTTGCAGCTATAAAGACCCCACTTAGCAGCTGCACTTTGTGGGTATCTGATCCTGAGATTTTGCCATGTGCTGAGGGATATTACCTAAATATGGAAGTCCCTCTCTAATCCCTCTTCTTCAGGGCCTCCTTTATCCTTCTCCCCTTCTGGGTGGTGGCCTCCATGCTGCCAGAGCTCTGGATGGGTCCCCACTATGTGGGACTCCCCATCACCACGCAAACCTGTCAAAGTGCTTCCCCAACAGAGCTCATTGCATGCTTCAACTTCATTATTATGTTTTTTTCCTTGATCAGCCTCAAAATCCCTTGAAAAACTCACTCTATCAGGTGAGAAAGCCCTCACCTCAGCAGGGAGAAAGAAATGAATGTCATAAACTCCCATAACTCCGGTTGTTCATATGGTCATGGCCCTCATTAACCTCTGTGCATCTTCCTCAATTACTGTTGCTCCCCTCCAGAAAGCAACATTATTTCCTTGCAAAGGGCAAAGATTACTTGGTGATACTGGTGCTCCTGGTTGTCCCTTCCCAAAGAGTCCAGGAGACCTGGCCACACCATGTGCCACATTGTGCAGAGGCCTTTTTTGTGCCCTGCCCTCCTAAGGGAAGAGTTGTTTCAACTGTAGGTAATACAGGTGGATCTTAGTCTGGCCCTGAGTTTGGCCAAGGGCCCCTTATGCTCCTGGCATTCCTAGTGCAGTGCAGGAAGGGAGGAGCTGCTTGAACAGACAGTTCAGCTCAGTGTCAGGCCTTAACTCTCAGGGACTCAGCCTGAAGCCCAGGTGGATCGGTCGGGGTTCTCTAAAGGGACAGGACTAATCGGATAGATGTGTATATGACGGGGAGTTTATTAAGGTGTATTGACTCTCATGATCACAAGGTGAAGTCCCACAATAGGCCGTCTGCAAGCTGAAGAGCCAGGAAGCCAGTCCAAGTCCCAAGACTTCAAAAGTAGGGAAGGTGACACTGCAGCTTCAGTCTGTGGCTGAAGGCTGGAGAGCCCCTGACAAACCACTGGTGTAAATCCAAGAGTCCAAAAGCTGAAGAATTTGGAGTCTAATGTTCTAGGGCAGGGAGCATCCAACATGGGAGAAATATGAAGGCTGGAAGACTCAACTATTCTAGTCCTTCCAGGTTCTTCTGCCTGCTTTTATCCTAGCCATGCTGGCAGCTGATTAGACGGTGCCCACCCAGACTGTGGCTGGGTCTGCCTCTTCCAGCCCACTGACTCAAATGTTAATCTCCTTTGGAAACACCCTCACAGACACACGCAGGATCAATACTGTGCATCCTTCAATCTAATCAAGTTGACACTCAGTAATAACCATCACACAAGGGGCTGGTTTGGTTTTTGTTTTTGTTTAAGAGATGAGCTCTCCCTCTGCCATTCAGGCTGGTGTGCAGTGGCACAATTATAGCTCATTGCAGCCTTAAACTCCTGTGCTCAAGCAATCCTCCCACCTCAGCCTCCTGCTTAGGTGGGACTACAGGCATGCATCACCACACCCAGCTAATTATTTTATTTTTTAGTTTTGTAGAGATAAGTTCTCACAATGTTGTCCCAGTAGTTGCCTAGATTGGTTTCAAACTCCTGGCCTCAAGCAATCCTTGGCCTCCTCAAGTGCTGAGATTATAGGCAAGAGTCACCAAGGCCAGCTGGGGCTCACTAATTGAAGGTGATGAAAACATTACACACTTTCTAGGCAATTCCTTCTCCCTCTGTATGGCTGAATGTAGGAAAAAGTATCTCCCTCCCATGGTTAGTTAAGGATCAGACTCACTGTTCTAACCTTGCCTGTATGAATTAGTAGCTCTGTGGTCCTAGACTACTAGCCTCTCTGTGCGTGTTTTCTTTCTTCATAAAAAGAGGCCATAAGAGTACCCATCTTATAGCTTTGTTGTGAAAATTAAATAAGATCTGGGATCATAGTGGTTTTTTTTTTGTTTTTGTTTTTGTTTTACTTAGACAGTATAACAGGATAACTAAGAGTATTAAGAGGCCGGGCGCGGTGGCTCACGCCTGTAATCCCAGCACTTTGGGAGGCCGAGGCGGGTGGATCACGAGGTCAAGACATCGAGACCATCCTGGTCAACATGGTGAAACCCCGTCTCTACTAAAAATACAAAAAACATTAGCTGGGCATGGTGGTGCGTGCCTGTAATCCCAGCTACTCAGGAGGCTGAGGCAGGAGAATTGCCTGAACCCAGGAGGCGGAGGTTGCGGTGAGCCGAGATCGCGCCATTGCACTCCAGCCTGGGTAACAAGAGCGAAACTCCGTCTCAAAAAAAAAAAAAAAAAAAAAAGAGTATTAAGAGTATGGACATCGGAGCCCGGCTGTCGGGGCTTAAATTCCAGCTTTATAATTTACTTCTAGCTGTGTGACCTGAGGAAATGTACCTACTTCTTTGTCTCATTTTTCTAAATTGTAAAAAGGGGATAATATTATCCATCTTATAGGGTTGTTTTGTTTAAAGTGTTAATAAATGTAAAACCTTTAAAACATTATGTAAGAGCTGATTTTATTATTATTATAAATAAAGTTCTTCAAACAGTTTCTGGTAAGCAGTAAGAACTCAATAAATGTTAATGGTGAATATTAGTCATGTAACTACCCAGATAATCCATGAACTGTATTAGTTGTCCTGTAAAGAAGCAGGGCCTGGTTTGTTTTCTTCCTTTTATTATAAAATTTTACTGCTTCTAAGTTAAACCTTGTCTCCCTAAATTCAATCCAGGAAGAGAGTCAGGATGAAAGGTCTAGAAGGAAAGACAAGAGTGCTGATGGAAACAAAACTACACCAATAGTAGGTGCTAAAAAGAGAGAGAGAGAAAGACACACACACACACACACACACACACACACACACACACACACATACACACAGAGAGAGAGAGAGAGAGAGAGATTGAGAGAGAGAGACTTTCTTTGTCGGCTAAAAATTAACTAGACTGTCAGCTCCTGAGTGTTTTGCTTCCCTCTTGGAACCTGGAAAAAAATATTTGCAGTGGTCCTCATGTGCACAGCAGGCCTTGCTCCGATGGTCTTGCAGACCAGGAAATGAAGATTTCCAAGGGAGGACGAGCAGGATAAGAGAAGAATAAGAAGAGACAGATACGCTAGCACAGGAACAAGGCGCAGAGCAGGAAAGTTACCACGACAGAGCAGGGAAGGACTGACTGTCACAGGGCAGAGGAAGGAGGAAGGCAGCCACTTTTCAGGGAAGGTATTTGAAATTACAAGAAAGCCAGGTTCTTCAGGGCCCTGGGGAAACAGAAATACAATTCCCTGGCTTCTGGGGAGAGATCTTAGGGGCTCTTATATCTCCATCTTGTTGGATTTTTCCTTAGGCGCCAGAATTTGGAAAAGGGTGGGGAAGGTCTTTAAATTATTTGGCGCCAACTCCAAAAAAGCGGAGAGGCTGTCAGCCAGCCGCCATCTGACTGGGTTTTGGGTGCTGGTTGCTGAAACCACTTGCGCACAGGGCGGCAGGAGCTGGGAACCTCAAGGTAGGTGAGCCAGCCCAGGCGCGGGCGCAGGTGGGGTCCGCCCGGTAGGGGGTGCGCGAGGCCGCGTGTCGTAGGCTCCCGCCCCCGGCCCGGCCTGGCCCGGCCCAGCGCGGCCAGTAGGTGGCTCTGCTCCTCGGCGAGCCCTAGAGCAGGGCCCGGCGTCCAGCGTGAGGCTCGTGCTCTGGGTCTCCCAGGCGGCCGCCTCGGGCGTCGGGTCCCGGAGACGGGACGGACACCTGGACCCGGGGACGGCGAAGTGGCAGCTGGGGCTCGGGGCGGCGCCGCGCCTTCCGGGGAGACACGGAGGTATCAGGTAACCGCCCCCTCCCCCACCCCCACCAGCTGCCTGCGCCCACGCTTTTGCCCACCGGAGCCCCGGGACTCTTTCTCCTCCTTTTTCCAGGGAGGGAAGGCGGCAAGGGAGGCGCGAGGAGGAGTTAGTTGCAGGCCGAGAGGCAGACGCCGAACTCCAAGGGATGACACCTGGACCCTGGAAAGTTAGATCCCCCGTAGCTGGGCTCTTCTCTACCAAGCGTCCCAGCTTTGCTTTTTCCTTCCCTCCAGAGGTAGAGAGGGCCAGGTGCCAACTCCTTGCTCAACTTCTCCCTGGAAAAGTAGCTGCCTTCCCTGTGACAGTCCCTCCCTGCTCTGCCCTGTAATTTTCCCATTCTGCACCTTCTCCTTGCTAGCTTGTCTATGTCCTTCTCTTCTTCCCTATTCCTCCCACTGGAAATGTTCACTTCCTAGTCTGCAAAACCATACAGCGGAGGTTTGGAACAGAGTCGGCTCTTGCAGTCAATCGCCTCTTGGTTGATGGTGGTTCTGGATTTGAGGGCAGCAGTAGGGACGATTAAAACTAGTTTTTAATACTTAAATGGTTTAGGGCTTTCTTGTGCCTTTGTTCTCCCTAAACATTAGTTTGATTTACTAAAATCCTCGCCTACCCTCATTTTTGGCAACTTGGTAAAGAAACCAAGTGAAGAAAAGAGATTGGGGTATCAGATCACCATTATTCAATCTGAGTATACCTATTGGTCATAGCATACAGTAATCAGCCCTTGGTATTTATGTAGAAATCATCTAGCAAAATAGAATGAATAATTTATTTTGAGGGGCTGTAAACTTTTTGTATATTGAAGTGTGTTTTGACACTTGGACATGCCCTGGTTGCAGTGGCTGCCTGTTCCATTTGATTTGATTGTCTGACATTGACACTCTATTACTAACGTTTATTCCTTTGGTTTAAAGTCTTTTTTTTTTTTTTTTTTAGATGGAGCCTTGCACCATCGCCTGGGCTACAGTGCAATGGTGCAATCTTGGCTCACTGCAACCTCCGCCTCCCAGGTTCAAACAATTCTCCTGCCTCAGCCTCCTGAGAAGCTGGGATTACAGGTGCCTGCCACCAGGCCCAGCTAATTTTTTTGTATTTTTAGTAGAGATGGGGTTTCACTATGTTGTCCAGGCTGGTCTCAAACTCCTGACCTCATGATCTGCCCTCTTGCCCTCCCAAAGTACTGGGAATACAGGCTTGAGCCACTGCACCCGGTCTGTTTAAAGTCTTAATATTCTTTCGCAGTCCCCCTAATGAATCACAGTTACCATGAAAAGGATGACATCATATTATTAAAGAGAAGTCCTAGTCTGGGGTTCAGGAAACAGGACTCAGATGGCCTGTGTTCAGTGTTTAGTTCTGGACCCAGTTCTGCTGCTAATTGGCCATGTGATTTTGGTTGTTCAATTTATTTAGCTTCTTGGAACCTTGGTTTTCTCATTTCAGGGAATCTGGGACCAGTAACCTCCATCCATTTATCCTATGACTGCTAAATTCAGTCCGCAATTCCTGGCTCTCCTCTTCCCTGATTACCAGTGGCATTTAACCAGAGTCATCATTGTCTTGCTGAAATGCTTTTTTCTTGAAGTCTTCTGAGGTTTTCCTCCTCCCTCCTTGCCCACTACTTCTGTCTCCTTGACTGCTTCCTCCACAACTCTACCAACTAAAGTTTGGTGTGTAATAGGCCTCTTCTCTGACTCCGTCCTCTGTCAGTGCTCTCCATCTGTGACGTTTAACATGACCACCTTGTGAGAATCCCACAGTTATGCCTCCAACATGGACTTGCCCTCCTTAAAATTCATACTCACATACTCACTAAAATCCAGCTGCCTTCTTAACATCTTCTGTAATAGGCATCTCAAAAGTTACATGTCTAAAAACGGAACTCCTGATCTCCACCCTCGATTCTTCACCTCATTAAACAGAATCCCTATCTTTCCATGCCCAAGCCAAAACCTTTGCAGTCAAACTTGACGTCCACCATCATCCTAGTCCACACCACCATCTCTCTAGTTGATCTATATCAGTAGCCCCTGATCTAGTCATCCTAGTTGCTCTCTTGCACTTCCGAAGTTTTTTTTCTCCACATAGCTGCAAGAGTACTCATGCAGTAGAATCATATCCCTCATTGGATGAAAACTTCCAGATGGCTTATCTCATTTAGAGATCTTCAAGACTGTGATTTCGTTTTCATCTTCCTTTCTGGTCTTATCTCTTTCTGCTCTCCCCCTTGCTCACCAACATTGCAGACACATTGGCCTCCCAGTTATGACTCCAATATGCTAAGCACATCCCTGTCTTGGGAACTTAGCACATACTTGTTCCTCCATGTGGAACACTGTTTCCCCAGACAGTGCATGGCAAGCACGTCACTTCCTTAAGGTTCCTACTCATTTAACTACTATCTTATCAAAGACACCGTTCCTTGACCACTCTATATCCAGTAGCTGTAATTCTGTGGGATTCCTCTTGGTATTTTTTTTTTAATTGTGACAGGGCTTGCTTTGTCACCCAGGTTGAAGTACAATAACATGAACATAGCTCACTGCAGCCTCAGCTCCTGGTCTAAAGCAGTCCTCCTGCCTCAGTCTCTCAAGTACCTCGGACTACAGGTGTGTGCCACCACACTTGGCTGATCTAAAGATTTTTTGTTTCTTTTTTTCCTTTTGTTCTGGGTAGAGATTTTATCTTGCTATGTTGCTGGGGCTGGTCTCAACCTCCTGGGCTCAAGTGATCCTCCCACCTTGGCCTCCCAAAGTATTGGGATTACAAGTCTGACAAGACACTGTGCCTGGCCCTCTTGGTACTTCCTAACCCCTTACCTGGCTTCATTTTTCTCCGCAGTACTTGCCAGCTGACAAATATTTTGTTGTTGTTGTTTCTTTTCCCACCTACACCCCAGAAAGTGAATTCCAAAGAGGGCAGAGGCTGTGTTCATTTTGATCACTGCATTGTCTCCAGTGCCCAGAACAGGGCTTGGTGTGTAAGATTACCAGTATATCTTTCTTGAAGAGATTATACTCATAATATTTATACCATAGGGCTAAAGTGAAGATCACACTGTGAGGCCAGTTTGTATACTGGAAAAAACCTTGGCTTTACAATTAGAGAAATCTGGTTTCCAATCATGGTTGCATACTTACTGGTAATGTGAACTTCTCAGAAGGTCCATTTCCACACTGTGTGATGGATATAATATAGTATCTTGAAGGTTTGTTTGGGGCATAAGGTGGAACACGAATGTACTCAGTTATGAGGAGGCTAGAAAATGAGCAGTTTTGAGAATATATATGTGAATCTGTTTTGTAAGCTATAAAGCCACATTTATACATATAGAACTAATAATCCTGGGGACAGTTGGTGTGAAATGTACTGTGCAAAGCATTTCAGGGTGAATGGTTTCAGTGCTTGCAGCATACTGAAAATTAGAAAATAAATAATGGCTGGCACCTATACCTATATTTACATATTCTAATGGAACTGAATGTCTGACTTCCTGTTATTTCTGCATAATGTTCCCAATAACCTGTAGTCCTGTTGTGCCTGAGAAGACAGTTTGTGTTCTTATTATCTCAATCTCTGCACAAATTCAATTATTCTTATTATCAATTATTCAGTTATTCTCATCTCAATCTCTGCGCAAAAACATCTGCAAAAATTCGGCTACTTAACATACCCACCTGAAACCCAAGTAATCAGCTGGTGACAATTAGCTGCCAGTCTCCACTTGGTTAGCATGGTCCTGCTAGATGAGTACAGCTAGTGCTCGACTTACGACCACGGTCGGCACCGTGGACCAGTCGTAACACGATTTGGTCGTAAGTTGAGTAGGCTATATGTACGGTTGAAATGGGGCACGCAGAGATGGTAGTGCTGCCGGAAGCTGGTCCACACTGTTGTGCACCCAGCTGGGCAACGTTTGCACTGCCAGACACGAAGCAGTTGTGGCTAGCGATTGTGGTTGTAAAGTCGAATGGTCGTAAGTTGCATAGGTCATAAGTCGATCAATACCTGTACTGGCTGGCTTACTTTAGTTCAGCACACATTGCTAGGCTTTGGGGATTCAAAGGGAAATATAATATGTCTTATTTTCAGGGTACTCATAGTCTCTTGTTATAGTCTAGCCTAGCTTTACAAGGTGTATACAATTCAGGCTGTTTGAGGACAGAAGTGAGGTCAGCTAGCATATAGGTATGTATGAGCTTTTAACTGCCGCAGTTTGAAGACAGCTGGAAGGCAGACAGATGCTATGCTGATGCCCCTTTTCATTTCGAGTTTTTCCACAAAATCTTCAAAGGATAGGCCATATACTTTGAGTTAGGCCATGTGACTATGAGTTAGATGTGTCCCTGAAATCCAGGTCCAGTTCTGTATTCTTGTATGTTGAAGTTTAAGAATCACAGACTAGGGCCGGGCGTGGTGGCTCACACCTGTAATCCTAGCACTTTGGGAGGCTGAGGTGGGCAGATCAATGGAGGTCAGGAGTTCTACCCCAGCCTGACCAACATGGTGAAACCCCATCTCTACTAAAAACACAAAACTTAGTCGGGCAGGGTGGCACACACCTGTAATCCCAGCTACTTGGGAGGCTGAGGCAGAGAATCACTTGAACTTGGGAGGCGGAGGCTGCAGTGAGCCGAGATTGCACCGTTGCACTCCAGCCTAGGTGACAAAAGCAAAACTTGGTCTCCCCTCAAAAAAAAGAATCACAGACTTCAGGACTCTAGATAAATGGGGGCAGCTTCAGAACCCAAGTCATCTTGTCTTGGTTGTGATGTACCTTTCCCTGGTTTGCAATCCATTCCCCAATGACCACGTGGGCTCAGAACAGATACTTTACCAATGTATCTGGGTAAAGAACCCAGATACATTGCTGAACTGTCTATGTCCACCTGCCCCCCAAACCCTTCTCACCTGCTGCCTCCCCAGCAGCTCCACCTCTGCAAATAAGGTTGTGCTTCTTCCAGATGTGGAGATTAAGCAGAAAATGGTGCAAGGTCACCAGAAGATGATCCCCACGTATGAGGGCTCAACCAGGGTAGAATTGTTCTAGATCTGGGCAGCAGAACAACTTGCTTGACTGTGAGACAGTGCACTTGAAGTTAAAAGAAATTCTTCAGTGAAATTCTTCAACACAACTGTCCCCAGTAATATTAGTTCTATGTGTATAAATGTGGCTTTATAGCTTACATGTGGCCAGTAAATGCCTTCATTTCCCTATCAGGTAAAATAGGCTTGTAAGCACTTTCAGGACTGGGACCAGGATTTATTCTTCCTTGCCTGGCACAGTATTGATCAACTGTACATAGATTTATTCTCCAGGAATAATCATTGCCTCACATTTATTCATCAGGAATTCTGATACAAGTACATAATTTAAAATATATAGATATTGTTTCAGCCTCACATTTACTTGGCAATAAATATTTCTTGAGCACTGTGCTAGATCTTGGGAGTATAAACCAGAATACAACCAACTTCTTGAACCCAGGATACTGTCTTGGTGTATTTTTATTTCCAGATTTATATCAAAATTAACACATTTTTTACCCTTTTAAAACCTACGACTGGTGTATATATAAACCATGGAGAAATACTTTAGGATGATTACTTCTGTTATCTTCTCATCTCTATTTACTTTTTTAAAGCTCTAATGAACACAGCATATAAACACATTGGCTCATTGAATTATGTAGTAGCCTTCAACCCTGCAGTTGGAATGAAGCAGAGTCCGGCTGAGCTCTCCAGGGCTCCATCCCTTGTAGAGAATGACTTCCTTTAGGGAGGGCACAGTGCAGCTCTTGGGAAAGGTTGTCTAGCTAGACCGCTGCTGCTGCGGCTGTATCCTTGAACCTCAATGGCTTGGCTTTGGACTGCTTGCCGATTCTTGCACACTGAAGGGAAGGAAGACTGACAGCCAATTTGGCTGCTTTTTGAGTTTTCCACTGTGTCTTCAACTTATTCAAATGCCTTTCCTGAAGAAAGCAGATTTCATGGACCACTCCATTTGCTTCTGGACTATTGAGACACTGGCAGATATGATTAAGAATCTGAACATGGAAACATTTAAAAATACATGACACTAATTTGCAGTGCAGTTTACATCTCTGTCTCGGATTTTACATCGTCTCTGGAACCCACAGCAGTCGTTAGAATTATCCATCATTCACAAAGCTGGCTTTGTCTGATTTTTGTGGCATCCATTTGTTCTTGTCTGTCTTTTCTCCCTTTCCTCAGTATTCCCACGATCACTGACACAACTGCTTTTTGTGCCCTGTTTGAATTTTGCACTTGAATCCCTTTTACCAAACATCTCAATGTCAAATCCCAAAGTGAGACTTTTCTTTGTCCTCTGAAACCTTTGATGAAAAGTTACTGTCTGCCTGCAGTTTGTAGAATTGCTTAATTGGAGATTGTTAAAGTTTCACTGGATGGTATTGCATCTCATTTTGAAATAGTTGCTATTGATCTTTCTGAGCTCAAGTGCCCTAAAAACAGACCAGCAGTTTTTACGTTATCCTTATCATTCATGAGAAATAATGTATGAATAATTATGGGACCATTTATCTTTCAGTATTTCCCTTCTTATATCTTAATGGTTTTCCATGTGTATCATATCATGCCTGAGTTTACTCTTTTATGATTGTAAAAGCTATCCATCCTGTAGCGTATTGCAGTTGCATTATACAGAAAAAAATGTGTAAATGTATATTTCAGTAATTAAGAAATACTTTTATAATGCTGCATTTATTTTACGTATTTACATAAGACTGCTGTGCCAACATCTCTGACGTAGTGGAAAATATTTCCATCTTTGGTAAATCTTTACCTAAAACTTTAATAGTAGGTTTTAGGAATTCCAACATTTCAATATAAAAATTTCTATGGTAGTTAATAAGAAATTAGAGACAAGTAGGCCACGAGAGCGTATGAAAAGTGAGAGATATGAAATCAAGAAACTTTAAGGGGAATAACTGTTTTAAAATGTGATTTCCTATTCATTCATCCATCATGCAGCCAACTTTTGCCAAGTGCTCATCAGGTACAATGGAAGAGACTAGAGACGCATACATCAAGACAAAGCTCCTACCTTTAAAAATACCATTTTAGAATTAAACACTGTCTTGTGATGGTACTTTTTCTTTAGGCCCTTATAGCTCTTTTTTTGTACTCTTGGAACTGCCCTTGCATAACATTTTTTAATAAGGGAGTAACTTCAAGAAAAGCAGTTATTTTAAGATTCTGGAAGGGGGAAAACTAGGGGCTTGGTAACGGCAAATGTTTCCTTTGAGAATACTACTGGCCCGTCATATTTACATCATACGTCAATAAGCAGGATCAATTTTGGCCTTAATTGATTATGAGCTTGGAATAGCAAAGACAATTGTACATGGATCAAGGAAATATATAATTTGTTTTAAAATGAGATCTTTGCCATCAGAAGGAAATAATTTCTGGAGATCACTGGAATAGAGAGGTCTGCTACCACTGTTATATTTTCCTGACTTGTCTTTCTGTTACCATGTAATAATTTGCTTTTCTTTTAGTCAGCATGATTAAGTATGTGGATTACCACCTTAATATGCCAATGGTTGAATGTAAAGTACAGTGACAACTCATTAAGATAGAGAGGGTTGCCAGGAAATATCCCAAATGAATGAGAATATATCTACAACTTCTATATTTGAATAATGTAATACCATACTATACATTTTTTTCAACTTTGATAAATTCATTGTTAAATTTAAATTTTAAAAAGTAAAATACACTTTGTGTTTTTCTTCCAGTTCTTCAGCTTCTGATATGGTTTGGCTTTGTGTCCCTGACCAAATTGCACCTCAAATTGTAATCCCCATATGTGTCCAGGGAGAGACCTGGTGGGAGGTGATTAAATCATGGGGGTGGTTTCTCCCATACTGTTCTCTTGATATTGTGGGAGTTCTCACGAGATCTGGTTGTTTGGTAAGGGTCTGGTGTTTCCCCCTTCTCTCCTTCTCTCTCTTTCTTCCCACTATGTAAGACATGTCATTGCCTTCCACCATGATGGTAAGTTTCCTGAGGCCTCCCTGGCCATATAGAACTGTGAGTCAATTAAACCTCCTTTGTTTATAAATTACCCAGTCTCATGAAGCACCTTTACAGCAGTGTGAAAACAGACTAAGACAGCTACTATATGAAAAGAAGCTAGATTATTTGATTTTCTTCCCTTTTTTTTATTGAGACAGAATCTTTCTCTATCACTCAAGCTGGAATGCAGTGGTGCTATCTCAACTCACTGCAGCCTCTGTCTCCCAGGCTTAGGCTATCCTCCCAACTCAGTCACCTGAGTAGCTGGGACTACAGGTATGCACCACCATGTCTGGCTATTTTTAAATTTTTTTTAATTTGTATATACATATTTTGTGGAGATAAAGTTTCACTGTATTTCCCAGGCTGGTCTCTAACTCCTGGGCTAAAGCAGTTCTCTTGCCTTGGCCAGCCTATTTGATTTTTTAATACCTCTCAGAGATAAACTCTGTTCCTGCTAACTGCTACAAAAGGAAAATCGCCTGTTAGTGACTACTGCAGTCACTTTAATAGCCCCTTAGTCATATCTTTAAGGCTAGAACTTAAAGACAATACCTAAGCCAGGCACGGTGGCTCACGGGTGTAATCCCAGCACTTTGGGAGGCCGAGGAGGGTGGATCATGAGGTCAGGATTTCAAGACCAGCCTAGCCAACACAGTGAAACCCTGTCTCTACTAAAAATACAAAAATTAGCTGGGCATCATGGCGAGCACCTGTAATCCCAGCTACCCTGGAGACTGAGGCAGGAGAATTGCTTGTACCCAGGTGGCAGAGGTTGCAGTGAGCTGAGATCACACCACTGCATTCCAGCCTGGGCTACAAAGCTAGACTCTGTCTCAAAAAAAAAAAAAAGACAATACCTAAAAGGCTAATTATACAAGACTGTTTATGTAAGTGATTTATTGTGAAACTTTAAAAATGTTAGGTGCTAATGTTATTAGAACAAAGATAGGTAGTTTGGTTATTTACCATCTTTATGTCTGAATATCTAGGGAAGTACAGCTAATTAAAGAACTTCTGTTCACAAGGATGGATATGGTAGCCTTATTTATAACACACACTCAAAAGGAAAGACCTAAATGCCCAACAATAAGGAAATAAGGAAATGGTTAAATAAATGAGGAGAGAGTCAGGCAATAAAATCTTACATAGCCATTAAAATTATATTTATGGAAAACCTTATTACCATGGAAAACTGCTTATGTTCTCATATATAGTACCTGATAAATGTCTTAGTCTTAATTTTTAAATATTTCAGTTGCTACAGATGGATTAAATTTTCTTATTTTAATATTTAAGGCCTATAAATTGGCCTTAGGCATGGAATATCCCAGCAGAAATTCCATTTAGGCAAGAGAAACATTCAAGTAATTTAGCTTACTAGAGAATATGTAAGTATTATCATAGCTATAGCATCAACTTTGTGATTTTTAGTCTATGTAAGAAGCTGCTTTTATTTGATGAAATTAGTTTAAAATGTCTCCATCATAACATACCTAGATAACTTTGTGCTTTAAAGGGCAGCTTGCTCACAAAGGAGGTACTTTTGAAGAGCTACATCACCTATGGAAACTCTTACTCCAATCTACTCTTTTGGTTTTCTGCATCTGTTTCTATAATCTGTCAAGTAAATGTGAAATCACTGGTTTCTCTAAGGAATAGTATAGACTTATAGTAATGAATGTTCAGGGCATATATAATGTGGGTAACTTTAAGTTTTAATAAAACTTTGGAGTTGAAACTGCTGCTAGTTGGGTGCAATGGCTCATGCCTGTAATCTCAGCACTTTGGGAGGCTGAGGTGGGAGGATCACTTGAGTCCAGGAGTTCAAGACCATTCTGGGCAACATAGTGAGACCTTGTCTCTACAAAAAAAAATTTTTTTAAGTGAAGCAGGAGGATTACTTGAGCCTGGGAGGTTGGGGCTGCAGTGAGCTGCGCTTCTGCCGCTGCACTCCCCTCCTGGGTGACAGAACAAGACCTTGCCTCAAAACAAGCAAACAAAAAAGCTGCTAATAGATCACAAAAGAGAAGTGGTTACTTTGTTTAGTTCTTTTAAAGCCTTATTTTTCACTTTGGTGATAATGAAAGTTTAGTTTATCTTGAACATAATATCAGATCTTTCCATCAATTGATTATATTTCAAATTCACATAGGATTAGTTAATATAAACAACATAAATATTATAATTTCTTAATGTCTATTATAGCCTTGGAAGCATTAAAATGTTGATTAGTCTGCATTATTGCCTTTGATAGCCAAATATATTTTATAGTGAATACATTTCTTTTTATATTTTAGACCTGGGCTATGCTCCTGATTTTATACAGACTGCCATGGCTCCAGATGAAAAAGATATTCACCAAAAGTAATTTGAAAACTGTTTTGTCATGTGGATTATCTTAATTTTTTGTATTCAGTGAAATGTCAAATTTTAAGATGGAATCACATACACACACACTTAGTAAAACTGTTTGATTTATATAGTCACAAGAAGCAAATAACTCAATGAACATTTAAAAGGGCTTTAATAGACACATGCACACATATGTTTATTGCAGCACTATTTACAATAGGAAAGTCACGGAACCAACCCAAATGCTCATCAATGATAGACTGGATAAAGAAAATGTGGTATATACACACGATGGAATACTATGCAGCCATAAAAAGGAATGAGATCATGTCCTTTGCTGGGACATGGATGAAGCTGGAAGCCTTCATCCTCAGCAAACTAACACAGGAACAGAAAACCAAACACTGCATTTTCTCACTCATAAGTGGGAGTTGAACAGTAAGAACACATGGACACAGGGAGGGGAACAACACACACCAGGCCATGTTGGTAGGTAAGGGGGAAGAGGTGGGAACTTATAGTACAGATCAATAGGTGCAGCAAACCACCATGGCACAGGTATACCTATGTGTGACAAACCTGCACGTTCTGCACATGTATACTGAAACTTAAAGTAACATTTTTTTTTTTTAAAGGGCTTTATTAGCCACCTTGCAGTTCTGAGGAAAGAAGGCAGTTGCCATTATATGAAAGAATTTTTAGAAATATAAAGCCACTTTTAATCCCCCAGCATTTTGGGGGTGATTCCCAGTCGGAGAAAGTTAGAACTGAACTGTTTGTTTGCTTTCTGACACTCTGGATCTCCTGTGACTCAGGGCAAATCATTTTATGATGACTCCCTGGAGTTAGTGTGAATCTTGAGGCGATGGAACCAATCAAAGTGGCTGCCCAAACTAGAACCAAATCCAGGACTCTGACATCACTATCACAGTACTTTGATTTATTGAGCTAATGAAGAAAGTCTTTTGCCATTGAGTACTGAATATCAAATCTTGTTACTGAATCTCTCCTTTTGAAGTATTGAAAAGGTACTTCTGATTAAGAAGGATCAGTTCCTTAAAATGTGCCGTTGTTTTAGATCTACATGAGGAGCTGTGGATAATTAACAGTCTGGATGTTGTTACTATGTACGACTTAGTTTTATTAATGATAAATTTCAGAATGCACCAGAGTTGGAAGGGCTGTCTTTAAAATATCATTATCATCCATAAGGGGGAGCTATATCCTCTTTTAAGAAATCAGTTGCTCAGAGGAAAAATAATAAAACTAGTTATACCATCTTGCAAAAAAGAAAGCAAAGTATCATTTGAAAAAGTAAATTTTGGCAAATTTGTGAAACTTCTTGTAAAATCACCAGAATTGTTCTATTTGTATACTATCTTTCACTTTTTTTGCATTTGTATAATTATCTTCACTGACATGTGAAGGTTTCCTCACATTTATATTGCTCTTGCTAGTATGTATGTGCCAAATATAGACCTAGACATCACAGAGCACAAGCAGTGTTCAAGACACCAGTGCCTCACAGATGTCAGAAATAGGCTGGGGCTGATGTGAGAAATAGGTGGAAATAGGCTGGGGCTGGGAATTACATTTGATAGATATGACTGTTGAAGCTATTATTGGGAAGTATTTCTGTAAACAGGGTGAGAATGATGTCAACCTGAACTGAGTGGCAGGGATTAATTCTCAAGCTTATTAGGAAATAGCAAGGAACTGCAATCACATAATACGTAATACATACCTTCTATGGCGGACCATACAGGTATTCGAGGGAGTTGGGAAAAAAGGAAGATGTTAAAGGCAAAAAATATCCATATGCCTGTTTTGAAATAAAGACCACTAACTACAGGGTCTTGTTACATGCGGTGACATTTGCTCATTGGTGGTACTGGCTGTTGGTAGGAGAGAGTTTTCATAGAAGTGACTTAACTGGAAATTTTCAGTTGAAGAAGTCGTTTGTGGCAGTTCCTGGTGCAGGCACACGTGTGAGGGCCCTTCCTTCATGGCCTCCCGCTCCATTTTGTTAGGGTTTGACATAAGTGACTCCATTTTGGGTACCAACAGCTTTCACAGGAGTTCTACTCAATAGAAGTAACAGTAAGCGGGCAGGGAATGGATGTAAAGGAGAGTAGGATTGAGCTTTAGGGAACCCCTGGAGAGAGGGGAAATGGTGGCAGCTAAGGAGATAACAAATGGAAGAGGAGACCAGGTACAGTGGCTCATGCCTATAATCCCAACACTTTGGGAGGTGGAGGCAGGCTGATCATGTGAGCCTAGGAGTTCAAGACCAGTCTGGGCAATATAGTGATACACCTTCTCTAAAAAAAGGAAAAACTTAGCTGGCACCATGGTACATGCCTATTGTCCTAGCTGCTAGAGAGGCTGAGGCACAAGGATCACTTGAGTCCAGGAGTTTGAGGCTACGGTAAGCTAGGATTCCATCATTGCACTCCAGCCTGGGCAACAGAGCAAGGCTTTGTCTCTTAAACACACACACACACACACACACACACACACACACACACACACACACACACGAGGGGAGAGAGGTGAACCCTGGAAGAAGTGGGAAGAATCTGGATGATCATAGGAACCCTGGAAGGAGAGAATTTTAAGAAAGTGGTGGTGCTGGGGGAGGAGGCTAGGAGGATAGGGTGAGCTCAGATGGACCTGAATAGGTTCAGGAGAATGAACACAGAGAAAAAGACTTTTTATTTGGTTAGAAAGAGGACTAGTGGGTATAAATCCTAAATATAGACACTTAGTAATCATTCTTGGGCTAGTTGATAGGAGTAGTAGAACATTTAAAACCTTTTCACATACTGTCTGATGGCTCTTGTCATTAACCACACAGACAAGTCCGCATAGAGCCTGATACAGCAGCTGAAGCAGACAAGGAGTAGGAAGAGCAGATTTCCATCTTGCCTCTGTCTCTAACAAGCTGTACGACCCTGGATGAGCCACTTCCCCTCTCTTCTCCTTAATATCTTCAACTGCAAATGAAGTTTCTTAAACTGATGTCCAAGGATGAGCTTCAGGGAATCTGAGATGCCTGACGTTATAAGGAAAAAAAAAAGTTTTCCCTCTAGGGAAAATATCTGTAACTTTGATTAGATCCCCCAAAGTGGTAATGCATCCTAAAAGCTAAGGACTACTGGATTAGTTGATCATTAAAGTCCTGCTTAGTATAGAAGATCAGGCATTTTAATCTTCAGCTTTCACCTCTCTATTGTATTCCACATTGGCCTGTCTCCCAAATCACTCTCAGAGAGCAAACTAAGGATTAGAATTTCTGAAATGTAATTGACTGTATCAGTCATCCCCAGAGGACGATTTAGAAAATCCAGGGAATTTTTTAAATTGAAGTTAATCGTTTCTTTCATAGTCCACATATATTTTTATTAGAATACAATCTTTAGATCTTTATTCATATTATTTACTAGCCATACATCTGATGATCATAAACACCAGAAGTGGCTGTAGGCAGTTAAATATATGCAGATACCACTGCCTTTAGTGTTTTCCCTCCAAAAGGAAAATAAAATACTTGGAAGAAAAAGCAGTTCACTGAATGTAAACTGGTGACTGAGCTCCCAGCAGGGTGATTGCTTTGGTGGTTCTCTTCTGGCATGCATGTGAGCTCTCAGCAGTGCTGGGATACTGAGCCCCCAAGTGTGCTCCTACCCTTCTTCATAAGATGGACGGCATGGATTTGAAAACAATGGTTGTCACTGTAGATAAGATCATGGAAGATGTTATTGACCTTTATATGATGTGCTCCTAAGCAAGAAGCCATCCTGCCATGTAATATACAATTATAATTATTTAATTTTGTGTAATTAATAGATAACTCCTAGGATTGAGCTCTAGAAAGCCACTTCTGATCTCTTGTTACTTTATTCTATAAAATCTGCTGTGTCAGCTACCTTTACTGGTTAACCATTTATGTCTAGAAACCACCTGTGTGGATGTATTGTTTCGCTGTATTGTTTCACTGAAAGCAATGTTTAAAATAACTCTGGTCATTTCTAGTGCACACAGAAGGTTAAACTGAAATTGTGCTTCTTATAAAACATAAAGTTGTTTAGCACAATCCATTACCCATCTTTCTCATCGTACCATCATTTGGTTCCAACTGATGGATTTTTCTGCAAGTGATACATTTTATGTGTCACAACAGAAAGGGAACTGAAGTTAATAAATACTTTTATTAACACTTCAGTTTGAAAAACTGAATGTTGAAGGCAAGTGTCATGCTTTTCCTTGGAGCTGTTTCTTTAGCACCGTCTTTAGCTCCCAGTGAAATGCAAGAGGTGGAAAATCCCACCTATGAAATCCAAACACAGGTCTTGCAGGTCATGGATATCTGCAATATTGGTACAAGCTATCAGGAGCACAAAGCACTAATTTGTTTGAGTGTAGACACAAGAGTTTTCCTAGTTAGTTTATTTTCCTAAAACCATTTTCCTCCCTCACAGGGGCCTGCTAAATGTACCATCTATGCAGGTTTAGATTTCTGATTTGTGAAAATTGTTCTGGAGATAGCATTGTAGAGTTGTTCTCTTGCTGTGTAGACAGTGTATTTTGAGTTTATCTTTCGAAAAAGAGGTTCTTGTTTTTACGCTACCGGTGTAGTAACTGGATGAGGGATTTCACTGCCATAACTCCCTGTTGGTTTATTTTAAATATAGTGTTTGTTAGCATATGGCAGACTTTTGTTTTAATGATCACAATATGATGACAAAAATGCTAAATCTTGTCCAACAGAATTACAACATGGACCCGTTTTTGCCTTATGGAAAAGAAAATACGCCTCAGAGAGTTTAATTTGCTCATAAAAATCAAATGTGGAAACAGTAACACCTTGAACAGAGGGGAGAAATAGGAACCTGCCTGGGAATGTAGAATTTAATAGCCTAAATTCTACTTCCTGTTGTGATAGTAACTGAAGACAACATAAAATATACTTGTCAAAATAATAATACTCTTTAAAATTCCACATAGATGATTTAAGGATGGAGCAGTTTCAAAAACGCTTTAATTTTTGGTAGGGAACTTGCTTTTTTGTCTTTGATTGCTGTGGACAGGCAATCCACAGCCATCGGTCAATATGGGATAGCAGAAAATGTCCCTGGCAGCTGTAATGGCTTGATAAGGTGATAGGCAGTTTTTATGAATGGCTGTATCCAAGGAGCATCAGTTGGTGCTATGGTGGCTTAGAAATTTTCAGGGGCTTTTACCTGTTTTCCACAACTCTAGCCAACATGTGGGAGCCTTCACCACAGCCTTACCTTTGCATTGCAATAAAATCTAAGCTGATCTCCTTTCTCTACTCTCTCAAATCATTTGTGAATCTGCTTGGGAGCCTTTTTCGCTCTCCCCAGAAAGCCTCGTTATGCGAACAGTAAATGTTTGCATATCCTCTTGGTGTGTATGTACCATTATCATCAGCCTATATATGTGACTCCAGTTCAGGTGTTTAGGGGTGAAGGGAGCCTATCACATCTTCTTGTGAAGACCACAACAGTATGGGTTATAAAAATGGAGTTTAACATATATACCTCAAATAAGAACAAGATTACACCAGGCATATTTTGTAATTAAATAAAAATTATTATTTAATAATGTATTTTCAACAATGTCATTAAATATTTTTTCACAGTATCATATTTAGTGACAGTATATTATACCAGTATATGGTGCAAAACCAACTTATTATTGGATAGATATGTTGGTTCCATTTTTTCCCTAATTTAAATAAGCTACAATGAATAACCTTCCAGCTATACCTTTGTGTTTATTCTTGATGGTTTCTGTAAGATAGTTTTGCCATTTAAGTATTAATGCATCATAAGTGCATTCACTAAACATTTATGGAGCACCTAAAATGCACAATTTTGGGGATTCCTTAACATAAAAGACATCAAATTTTCTTGCAGAGAAGTTCCAATATAATAAGGGATCCAGAAAAATATTTACAAGTTGAAAAACTGAATTTTTGGTTAAACCAATATTGGTTTTCACTATCTGCATTAAAAAAAAATCACAATAGCTTTTTTTATTTGTATAAAATTTTATTAGGTGTGAAGTTTGCCACAGGGTGGCACTAATACATTTGTATTTATTTGTGACATATTAATGAGCAGTTTCTTCTCTGATCTATTTTTAGTGAGTTATAACTGGAAAAATAGGTTTCATTTGACATTTTAAAAAATTAGATTACATAAAAACATAACCACAAGGCAGGATTTTTATTTAACACTGAAGTATTACATATGTTTTTACAACCACAGAGCCTGACAAGTGATTTCCTTTTTTGAAAACCAAACTCATGTTACTGAACATAGTGTGTATGTATGTGTGCAAATGTATGGACATATGTGGATGAAATAACCAATTTACAGAGTTAGGTTTATTTTCTGATCTAGTGTCTAATGAAATCTCAGGTTTGTATGTTTGCTTTTTTAAGAGATGGGAAAGAGGGAGGGACCAAGATGGCTGACTAGAAGCAGCTGCAGTTGGAGGCTGTTACCAAGAAGAAAGAAAACAGTGAGTAAATCCTGCACTGGCAACTGAGGTATCCAGGTTCTTTCACAGGTGCTGACGAGGTGGTTGGCATGACCCACAGAGAGCCAGGAAAAGGAGAGTAGAGTGATGGCCCACCTGGTAGCCACATGGGGCAAGGGAAGCTCCCACCCCTACCCAAGGGAGGCGGTGAGTGATTCTACTACCCCACCTTGAAAACCAAGCCTTTTCGATGGTCCTGAGGTCCTTATCATGTGTTACAAAATTACTTTGCAAAAGGCTTGTACCAATTTATACTTAATCACTAGAGGTATTATTATGTTTGTTTAACCATACCTTTACCAGCGCTGGGCATATTTAATTTCTCATTAGGTTTACTTTCTGACCTAGCATCTAACCGAATGTGTCTAATTGTCTAACTGATGTATGCAAACCACAGGTCAGGAGATCCCCTCATGAGCCCATGCCATCAAGGCCTTGGGTCCCAAGCACAGAGCTATACAGATACCCAATGGCTGCTCAGCTAGAGACTGCTTAAAACTACCCAGTGACCAGGGGAAGAGGAGACCATCCTCACTGATGCCTAAGAGAAGCGGGGAGACTGGGCGGTTTGGACCTAGGAGGAATTCCCCACAATATACCACAGCAGCTGTGGCAGATTATGTCCAGATTGCCTTTTTCGGTTAGACCCTGACCCATCCCTGCTCACCGGGTGTGGCCTCCCTGTGGGAATTTCAGCAACTCCAGCAAGGGGTTTACTGATCTTTCTGGGACAGAGTGCCTAGGGGGAGGGGTGGCTGTGATCTCCGCAGATCAATGGAGTTAGTCTTTCCTTCTGCTGGCTCTGAGGAATCCAGGCATTCTGGACCAGTGGGATTCCCCCCAGTATAGTGCACTCCCCTACCAAGAAGCAGCCAGAGTGCTTCGTTAAGTGGGTCCCTGATCCTGTGCCTTCTGACTAGGTGAGACTCCCCAACAGGGTCACCAGACACCTTATACAGGAGCATTCCTTCTCTCTGGTGCCCTTCTGGGACAGAGCTCCCAGAGGAAGGAGCAGGCACCCATTTTCTGCTGTTCTCCTGCCTCCTTGGGTGACACCTCCAGGTACAGGAAGGACCCAGGTGAATAGGGTCTGGAGTGGACCCTCAGCAAACCACAGGAGTCCTATGGAAGAGGGACTTGACTGTTGAAAGAAGCAACAAAAACTACAGCATCAAAAAAAAGTACCCACAAAAACTCCATCCAAAGGTCTAGCTTCAAAGATTGAAGCTAAACTCATGAAGATGAGAAAGAATCCATGAAAAGACTCTGAAAACTCAAAAAGCCAGAGTGCCTCTTCTCCTCCGAATGATCGCAACACCTCTCCAGCAAGGGCACAGAACTGGGCGGAGGCTGAGATGGATGAATTGGCAGAAGTAGGCTTCAGGAGGTGGGTAATAAACTTCGCTGAGCTAAAGGAGCATGTTCTAACCCAGTGCAAAGAAGCTAAGAATGATGATAAAACATAGGAGCTGTTAACCAGAATAACCAGTTGGGTACATAAATGACCTGATGATGCTGAAAAATAAAACACGAGGACTTTCCAATGCAGCCGCAAGTCTCACTAGCTGAATAAACCAAGTGGAGGAAATAATTTCAAAGCTTGAAGGTTATCTTGCTGAAATAAGACAGTCAGACAAGACTAGAGAAAAAAGAATGAAAAGGAACAAATGAAACCTCTGAGAACTATGGGATTATGTAAAAAGACCAAACTATAACTGATTTGGGGTACATGAAAGAGCAAGGGAGAATGAAACCAAGTTGGCAGGGAGAATGAAATCAAGTTGGAAAACATACTTCACGATATCATCTTGGAGAACTTCCCCAACCTAACAAGACAGGCCAACATTCAAATTCAGGAAATCCAGAGAACCTCAGTACCATACCGCATAAGAAGACTAAACCTAAGACACATAATCATCAGATTCTCTAAGATTGAAGTGGTGGAAAAAAATGTTAAGGGCAGCCAGAGAGAAAGGCCAGGACACCTACAAAGGGAAGCCCATCAGACTAATAGTGGACCTCTCAGCAGAAACCCTACAAGCCAGAAGAGATTGGGAGCCAATATTCAACATTCTTGAAAAGGATTTCCAACTCAGAATTTCATATCTGGCCAAACTAAGCTTTATGAGTAAAGCACAAAGAAAATCCTTTTCAGACAAATGCTGAGGGAATTTATCACCACCAGGCCTGCCTTGCAAGAGCTCCTGAAGGAAGCACTAAATTTAGAAAGGAAAAACCATTACCAGCCACTGCAAAAACACACTGAAGTACAAAGACCAATGACACAATGAAGCTACTACATCAAAAAGTCTGCAAAATAACCAGCTAGCATCATGACAGGATCAAATTAACCTTAAATGTAAATATCAACCTTAATAATATTATTTTAATATCATTAATATTTAATAATATTAATATAAATATCATTATTAATATTATTAACCTTAATAATATTTTGAATATTATATTTAATAAAATTAATGTTAATAGGTATATTAGTGATATTGATTAATATTATTAATATTAATAATAGATCTTAATCTTAAATGTAAATATTAACCTTAAATGTAAATGGGCTAAATACCTCAATTAAAAGACACAGAATGGCAATCTGGATAGAGTCAAGGTTCAATGGTGTGCTGTATTCAGGGGACCCATCTCAGTGCAAATATACACATAGGCTCAAAATGAGGGTTGGAGGAAAATTTACCAAGCAAATAGAAAGCAGAAAAAAGCAGGGGTTGTAATCCTAGTTTCTGACAAAACAGACTTTAAACCATCAAAGATCAAAAAAGACAAGGACATTACGTGATAGTACAGGGTTCAATTCAACAAGAAGCACAAACTATTCTAAATATATATGCACCCAATACAGGAGCATCCAGATTCATAAAACAAGTTTAGACCTACAAATAGACTTAGACTCCCACACAATAATAGTGGGAGACTTTAACACCCCACTGTCAATATTACACAGATCAACAAGACAGAAAATTAACAAGGATATTCAGGACTTGAACTCACCTTTGGATCAAGTGGACCTTAATAGACATCTACAGAATCTCTACCCCAAAACAACATAATAAACATTCTTCTCAGTACCACATGGCACTTACTCTAAAATCAGTCACATAATTGGAAGTAAAATACTCCTCAGCAAATCAAAATAATTGAAATTATAACAGTCTCTCGGACCACAGTTCAATCAAATTAGAATTCAAGATTAAGAAACTCACAAGCATCACACGACTACCTGGAAATTTAACAATCTGCTCCTGAATGACTCCTGAATGAATATTAAAATTAAGGCAGAAACCAAAAGTTCTTTGAAACCAATGAGAACAAAGACAACATACCAGAATCTTAACACAGCTAACGCAGTGTTAAGAGGAAAATTTATAGCACTAAGTGCCCACATCAAAAAGCTAGAAATATCTCAAACTGACACCGTTACATCATAACAGAAAGAACTAGAGAACCAAGAGTAAAGAAACCACAAAGATACCAGGAGACAAGAAATAACCAAGATCAGAACAGAACTGAAAGAGATAGATACATGAAAAACCCTTCAAAAAATCAGGAGCTGGTTTTTTGAAAAAATACATAAATAAAATAGACCACTAGCTGGACTAATAAAGGAAAAAAAGAGGAAGGAATCAACAAGACAAAACAAAAATTCATAAATGGGATATCACCACTCATCCCTGAAAACTAAACAACCATCAGAGTATACTATAAACACCTCTATGCAAACAAACTAGAAAGAAATGGATAAATTCCTGGACACATATACCCTCCCAAGACTGAACCAGGAAGAAGTTGAATTCCTGAATAGACCAGTAACAAATTCTGAAATTGATGTAGTAATAAATAGCCTAACAACCAAAAAAAGTCCAGGACCAGATGGATTTACAGCTGAGTTCTACCAGAGGTACAAAGAAGAGCTGGTACCATTTCTTCTGAAACTATTCCAATAAATTGAAATGGGGGGACTCCTCCCTAACTCACTTTATGAGGCCAGCATTATCCTGATACAAAAACCTGGCAGACATACAACAACAAACAAAGAAAACTTCAGGCGAATATTCCTGATGATCACCAATGCAAAAATCCTCAATAATATAGAGGCAAACTGCGTCCAGCATCATATCAAAAAGTGTATCCACCACAATCAAGTCAGTTTCATCCCTGGGATGCAAGGCTGGTTCAACATATGCAAATAAATAAATGTGATTCATCACATAAACAGAACTACAGACAAAAACCACATGATAATAGACATAGAAAAGGCCTTCAATAAAATTCAACATCCATTCATATTAAAAACTCTAAATAAACTAGATATTGATGGAACATACCGCTAGATAATAAGAGCTGTCTGTAATAAACCCACAGACAATATCATACTGAAAAGACAAAAGCTATAAGCCTTCCCCTTGAAAATGGGCACGAGACAAGGATGCCCTTTCTTGCCACTTCTATTCAACTTACTCTATTCAGGAGTAAGTTCTGGCCAGGACAATCAGGCAAGAGAAGGAAATAAAGTATATTCATATAGGAAGAGAAGAAGTTAAACTGTCTCTGTTTGCAGATGAAATGATCCTATGTCTAGAAAACCCTATCATCTCACCCCAAAAGCTTCTTAAGCTGATAAGCAACTTCAGCAAAGTCTCAGGATACAAAATCAATTTGCAAAAATTACAAACATTCCTATATGCCAATAATAGACAAGCACAGAGCCAAATCATGAACAAACTCCCATTCACAACTGCTACAAAGAGAATAAAATATCTATAACTACAACTAACAAGGGGAGTGAAGGACCTCCTCAAGGAGAGCTACAATCCACTGCCCAACTAAATCAGAGAAGACATAAACATTCCATGTTCATGGTTAGGAAGTATTAATATCATGAAAATGGCCATACTGACTTAAGTAATTTATAGATTCAATGCTATTTCCATTAAACTATCATTGACATTTTTCACAGCATTAGAAAAAACAAATTTCAAGTTCATATGGAACCAAAAAATAGCCTGTATAGCCGAGACAATCCTAAGCAAAAAGAACATAGCTGGAGGCATCATGCTACCTAACTTCAAGCTATACTACAAGGATACAGTAACCAAAACAGTATGGTACTGGTACAGGAACAGACACATAGACCAATAGAACAGAATAGAGACCTCAGAAATAAGACCATACATCTACAACCATCTGATCTTTGACAAACCTTATGAAAACAAGCATTGGGGAATGAATTCCCTATGTAATAAATGGTTCTGGGAGAACTGGCTAGCCATAGGCAGAAAATTGAAATTGGACCCCTTCCTTACACCTTATACAAAAATTAACTAAAGATGGATTAGAGACTTAAATGTAAAACCCAAAACTATAAAAACCCCATAAGAAAATGTAGGCAGTACCATTCAGGATATAGGCATGGGCAAATGCCCCTAAATAATAGGCTGGATAAAGAAAATGTGGTACATAAACACGATGGAATACTACACATCCATAAAAAGGAATGAGATCCTGCCCTTTGGAGGGACATGGATGGAGCTGGAAGCCATTATCTTCAGCAAACTAATGCAGGAACAGAAAACCAAGCACCACATGTCCTCACTTATAAGTGGGAGCTGAACAGTGAGAGTACATGGACACAGGGAGGGGAACAACACACACTGGGGCCTGTTTTGGGGTCGAGAGAACATCAGGAAAAATAACTAATGCATGGTGTGCTTTAACACCTAGATGATGGGTTGATAGGCGTAGCAAACCACCATGGCCCATGTTTACCTATATAACAAAACTGCACATCCTGCATTTGTATCCTAGAACTTAAAATTAGTTTTCTTTTTTTTTTTTTTTTTTTTTTAAAGAGACTAGGGTCTGGATATGTTGCCCAGGCTGGCCTGGAAGCAATCCTCTGGCCTTACCTTCTTGAGTGTCTTGAACTACAGATGCTTACCACCACAACTGCTTTAATATTTCCTTAAATTAAGGATCCTCAGTAGTCCATTCTGGCTCTCTCCTGCCCCATTAAAATTATGGGGACAGGGAAGTTTCAGGAAGTGTACTCTAATAGCTTCTTCCCACCTGTAAACATCTGATAATGCCCCTGCTGGCGTTTCCTTCCCTCCTTGGCAACCACTAGCCTAGGGAGCGCCTATTGACAGGGAGTGTCCTCTCCAGTATACCTGAATGAAAAAAAGGATAAATGCCCTCTTTTTTACGTATGTCTTTTGAAAATCATTTTAAGTCATTGCTATAAGCAGTTATGATATTTTATAAACTAATATTTAAAAACTAGTTAAATTTAAAAATATTTTTAAAATAAAATAATTGATGGTATGCATAGAGATAAATTCTTGAAATTGAATTGGATTATAAATTCTTTCTTTGCTTAATTTGAAAGAAATCTTTCTACAGTAGTTTTAATATAGATGTTTTATTAGTCCATCATCAAGGATTAATTTTAAATGTCTTTAGATGTAAATTTGTTAATTCATTATTCTGTACTTTACATTTCCCTCATGATAAGAAAAAAATATGCCAAGAAAAAGTTCATTGTGCTTTAAGTTATATTTTGGAGAGATGATTTTAGGTTAGTGCATGTAATTTTTTTTTCGTGGTTGTCTTTTTTAAAAACAGCATTATTGACTGGGTGTTGTGACTCACACCTATAATCCCAATACTTTGGGAGGCTGAGGTGGGAGGATTTCTTGAGGCCAGGATTTGAGACCATCCTGGACAACATAGGGAGACTCTCTCTCTACATAAAATAAAAGTAAAAAATTATCTGAGCCTGGTGGCTTACACCGTTGGTCCCAGCTACTTGGGAGGCTGAGACAGGAGGACTGCTTGGACCTGGGAGGTTGAAGCTGCAGTGAGCTCCAATTGTGCCACTGCACTTCAGCCTCAGTGACAGAGAGAGACCTTGTCTCAAACAAACAACAAAAACCTCCCCAGCATTACTGAGGTATAGCTGACATGCAGTAAACTATACATATTTAAAGTGTACAGTTTGATAAGTTTGGATAGACGTATACACTATTTATTTGCTCTAGTGTCTTTTAAAAACAAAGTTTTAAATTTTGTTAAGAAGTTCAATTTATTGGCCGGGCTCAATGGCTCACACCTGTAATCCCAGGACTTTGGGAGGCCAAGGCAGGTGGATCACAAGGTCAGGAGATCGAGACCATCCTGGCTAACTCGGTGTAATCTTGTCTCTACTAAAAATACAAAAAATTAGCCAGGTGTTATGGCACACACCTGTAGTCCCAGTTACTCAGGAGGCTGAGGCAGGAGAATTGCTTGAACCTGGGGAGTGGAGGTTGCAGTGAGCTGAGAGTGTTCCACTGCATTCCAACCTGGTGACAGAGCAAGACTTCATCTCAAAAAAAAAAAAGAAAAAAGAAAAAAAAGAAGTTCAATTTATCAATTCTTTCCTAGGTAGATCATACTTTTAGTGTTGTATCTGAAAAATCATTGCCTACCTCAAAATCACAAAGACTTTATCCTGTGTTTTCTTCTGGAAATCTAAGTTTTAGGTTTTACATTTGGATCTATGGCCCCTTTTGATTAATTGTTATATATAGTGCAAGGTATGGATAAAAGTTCTTTTTTAATGTGGATATTCAATCGTTCTAGCACTGTTTTTAGAAAAAAAATCCTTTCTCTGCAAAATTCCCTTTACATCTTTGACCAAAATCAGTTGACTGTGTAGTCTCTTTTGTGTTCCATTGATTTATTAGTCATTGTAATGCAAATATTACTGTCTTGATTAATGTAGCTTCATAATAAGTCCTGAAATCACATGCGTCATCATACTTGTCCTTTTTTAATATTGTTTTTGGTCTTTGCATTTCAATGTAAATTTTAGAATTGGCTTGTTAATTTCTATGAAAAATGCTGATAGAAGTTTGGGATTGCCTGGAATCTGTACATCAATTTGTGAAAAATTGACATCTTAACAATATTGATTCTCTGGGCCCTTGAACAATGTGTATCTCTCCATTTATTTAGGTATTCTTTAATTTTCCTCCGAAATGTTTTGTAGTTTTCAGTGTATAGGGCTTACACATCATTTAATAGATTTTTCATCATTTGTTAATTATGTTGCTTTATACTTTCAATATTTGATTATTTATTGCTACTATACAGAAATAGAGTTGCTTTCTGAATATTGACCTTGTATCCTGAATCATTGCTAAACTTGCTGGTTAGTTTTGGTAGTATTTTTGTAGATTCCATGGGATTTTCTGCATAGATGATCATGTAGTCTGCAATTGAAGTGTTATTTCTTTTCCAATTGAATGTCTTTTGTTTTCTACCTTGACTTATGACCTGGTTAGAACCTCCAGTACAGTGTTTAATACAAATTGTTAAAGCAGTTATGCAAACAAATATGCTTTTCTTGTTTTTGATCTTAAGCAAAGCATTCTCATTATTCTCGTTATTAAGTATGATGCTAGCTGCAGAATTTCTGTCAGGTCGAGAAAGCTCCTTTCTATTCCTAGTTTGCTAAGAATTTTTATCATGAATGGATGTTTGGATTTTGTGAAATCTTTTAAAATGTCTGTTAAGATGAGTATGTATTTTTTTCTTTTTCAATCTGTTAATATGATTAATATTGATTTTTCATCTTTTAAAACTTTAAATTATTTTTAACTGTCAAATTAAAATTGTATAAACTTATGGTATACAAAATGATGTTTCAAAATATATGTGCATTGTGAAATGGATAAATCAAGATTATTATCATAAGAATTATTTACTACTTACCACTTATTTGTATAGTCATTGATTGTTTTCTTTTATGTAAAGACAGCATCTCCCTATATTATGCAGGCCGGTCTCAAACTCCTGGTCTCAAGAGATCCTCCCACCTTGGCCACCCAAAGTGTTGGGATTACAGGCATGAGCCACCATATCTGGCCTGTCATTGATTTTTAAATATTAAACTAATCTTCATGCCTGGGACAAATCTCACTTGGTCATGACATATTATCCTTTTTATATATTGTTTGATTTGCTTTCCAAATATTTGTATTATAATTTTTGTATCTATGTTCATGAGGGATACTGGTCTATATTTTTATAAGACTATCTTTGTCAAGATTTTGGTATTATGGTAATGTTTGTATCAAAGACTTGGGAAGTATTCCCCCCTCTTTGATTTTCTGGGAGAGTTTTGAAGAATTGGTATTATTTCTTCCATTAAGTGTTTGGTAGAATTTACACGTTGGCCTGGAGATTTCTTTGTGGGAAGGTTTCTAGCTACAAATTTAATTTTTAAAATAAAGCCATGGCTATTCAGATTATCTGTTTCTTTTTAGTGAACTTTGGTTACTTCGGTCTTTTAAGGAATGTGTATATTGTATTTAGGTTGTCATTTATTGGCATGAGATCATATGTATTTCCTTATTCCTTCACTGTCCATAGAATTGTAGTTCTGTTATCTCTGCCACCCTCAGTATTGGTAATTTGTGCTTGCTCTCCTTTTTCCTAGTCAATTTGGCTAGAGGTTTATCAGTTTTACTGATCTTCTCAGGAACTCAGCTTTGGGATGCACTAATTTTATCTTCTGGTTTTTTTTTTTTTTTCAACTTCATTGATTTCTGCTCTGATTTTTATATTTCCTTTTTTTCTGCTTACTTTGGGTTTCATTTACTTTTATTTTTATAGTGTTTTAGAATGAAAGCTGGAGGTCACTGACTTGAGCTTTTCCTTCTTTTACAATAGAGGCCTTTAGAGGCTATTTACCTCTAAATTTTACCTTAGTGGTGTGGAGGCAGAATAATACCCTTCCTTAAGGATGTCCATACCCTAATTCCCAGAAGCTGTGAATATAATGTTACCTTACATGGCAAAAGAGATTTTGCAGAAATGATTAAGTTGAGGATTTTGAAATGAGAGTATCCTGGATTCTCTAGGTGACCCCAATTTAATCACAAAAGTTCTTCTAAGTGGGAGGCAGAAGGGTCGGAGTCAGAGAAGGAGATGTGATGAGGGAAGCAGAGGTTGGAGTGGTGCAAACGCTGGTTTTACAGATGGAAGAGAGCCCCAAGATGAGACACGTGGCCAGCCTGTAGAAGCTAGCGAAGACAAAGAAGCGATTCTCGCCTAGTGCCCCTGGAAGGAACACAGCCCACTTGACACTGATTTTAACCCAGCGAGACTTCTAATCTCTAGAAATGTGTGATAATAAACTCATGTAGTTTTAAGCCACTAAATTTGTGATAATTTGTCAGAGAAGCAATAGAAAACTCATACATGTGGTATCCCCCAAGTTTTGGTATGTTGTGTTTTATCTTCAGTCAGTTCAAAACACTTTTAAATGTCCTATTTGATTTCATCTGGACCCATGGATTATTTAGTAGTGGGTAGTTTGAGGGATTCTATAGATTTTCCAGCTATCTTTTTGTTATTGATTTCTTATCCAATTCCACTGTGGTCAGAGCACATACTTTGTATGACTTGAATCCTTTTAAACTTATTGGGACTTGTTTTATGACCCAGAATATAATTTGTCTTGGTAAAACATCAAGTACACTTGAAAGGAATATGTATTCTGTTGCTGTTCAGTGGAATATTTTATGTATGTCAATTATGTCAAGTTGGCTGAATTGTGTTGCCAAATCTATATTCTTATTTTCCGTCTACTAGTATCATTTACTGAGCGAGAGAAGGGTGTTAAAATCTCTGATTATAGTTTTATATTTGTCTGTACAGTTTTGTTAATAATTATTTTGTCTTTTCTGATGAAATGACCTCTTTATCAATATGAAATTACTTTCTTTATTCCTGATAATTGTCTTTTCTCTCTTTGATAGTGATGTAGACATGTTGTGGACATGTTAACTTTCTTCTGAGCTTGCTTTTTGATCTAATCCGATAATTGCTGCCTTTCAGTTGGGATATTTAGACCTTTTGCTTTATTGTGACTATGATATTGCTAGGCTTAAATGCATCTTGCTGTTTCTTTTCTATTTATCCCACCTACTTTTTGTTCCCCTTTTTCTGCCTTGTTTGGGTTTTTAAAAAATAATTCCATTTTTATCTCCATTGTTGGTTTATAAACTGTAACTCTTTATGTTCTTTTAGTCATGGCTTTAGCATTTGTTGTCTGTATCTTCAATGTAATAGTCTGCTTTCAAGTGATATTACACCACTTCACATAGAGTATAAAAACTTTATCATTGTATACTTCTGTTTCTCCTTTCTCATCTTTTGTGCCTTTGTTTTCATACATTTTGCCTCTACATGTTATAAAACCAACAATATGTTGTTTTTATTTAGTAGTGTTACATATGGTTTATTGGCATTATTATAAATTATCTTTTGAAATGACTTAAAGGCTAAGAAAAAATCTTGTATATTTACCCTTATAATGAACATTTATGGTGTTCTTCAGGGTTTTCTGGGGATGAATATTTCCATTTGCTGTCATCTTCCTTCTGCCTAAAGAACTTTTTTTAACCTAAAGGAAGTATTATGCATAGTATTTATATAATATATATCTGCTGGTTATTAATTCTTTCAGCTTTGTATCCCTGGAATGTTGTTATTCCATCATTGTTTCTGAAAGATACTTCCACTGGGTATAGAATTCTAGGCTGATAGGTTTCTTTTTTCTTTGGGTACTTTAAAATGTTTGTTCTGCTGCCTTTTCACTTGCATTGCTTCTGATGAGAAATCTGTTGTCATCCTTATCCTCGTACCCCTATCTTTGTTTATATCTTCTTTTGTTTTGGCTGCTTCTGAGATTTTGTCTTTATTATTGAACCGTTTTATTATATGTGTCTTTTCTTCATGTTTATTCTTGTTGGTGTTAGTGAATCTCTTTGGATCCGTGAATTTATGGTTTTCATCAAATTTGAAAAAAAATTAACTGTTATTCCTTTAAATATTTTTCTTTTCCTCATCCTTTCCTGGGACTTTAATTACACATATTTATGTCACTTAAAGTTGTTTGACAGCTCACTGATTCTCTTTTAATTTTAAAAATACTTTTCTCTCCCAATGTTTTCTTTTGAATAGTCTCTATTGCTATGTGTTCAAGTTAACTGATCTTTTCTTCTGCTATTATATATGTCTTATCTGCTATTATAACATTCCACGTTTTTTCTTCTCAGACTTGTAGGTTTCATCTTTGGCAGTTCACATTTGGATTTTTGAAATGAGATTTTGGTTTTGGATCTGTTTTATGGGTATGTTTTCAACTTATGGAAATGGAATACGGTCATAGTAATGGTTTTAATATTATTGTCTACTGATTCTAACATCTGTGTCAGATATGAGTCTGTTTTAATTGATAGATTTCTTTTCACTCAATGTGAGCCTAGTTTCCTGCTTTTTGGCATACCTGCTAATTTTGGTTAGGAAGACAGACATTGTGAAATTTACCTTGTTAGTTGCTGATAATGTTTATATTTTGAACTGTGTTCTGGACTGTGATTAAATTACTTTGAAACTGGTCCATTTTGGTCTTGCTTTTAAGATAATTTAGGTAGGACCAGAGCAGCATTTAGTTTAGGAATAAATTCCCCACTTTTAAGGCAAAGCCTTATAAGCATTCTACTATTTTCCTATGAATTGTGAGCTTTTCCAGTTTAGCCAGTGAGAATAGGCACGGCTGTCAGACTTAGGTAGCTTCTTTTTACCCATGCACTGCTAGTTCTCTGCCGAATACTTCAGAGGGGCCCTCTGTAGATCTCCAGTTGTCTATCTGTATAGCAGTTGTCTGTCTCTCTCCTCTGTGGTAATCTGTCCTGTGAACTCCCTGGACTTCCTAGTAATCTGTGTTCTTCCTGGACTCTTAGCTCCTCAACTCGGGGAATCTGCCAGTCCCCATCTGAGTTCCACCTCCTAGTGCCTGACCTGGAAACTCAATCATGCACACATTCCATTTGTTTTGCATCTCTTAGGGATCACTGCTTTGTTGCTTGATGTCCAGTATCTTGAAAACTGTTGTTTTATATATGTTATCTGTTTTCTTGGTTATTTCAAGCCAGAATATAAATTTGGTCCATATGACTTCATCTTTTCCAGAGTGAAATTTCTACTTCAAGTGCTTATGAAAAGGTTTTTGTTAGTTTTGCCATATGATTTTCTACTTGAATTTAGGCAATAATCTAAACTGTACTTTAGATTAAGAAGGGAATGAATCACTTTATGTCAAATACATATTTATATAAAGAAATATTCTACCTACAAAAGGTGTATTGTAAATAAAATAATTAACTTTTATTTTTTTCATAGTTTGGTTGGAAAAGTAATTATTTTGATTTATTAGCAGCTGTAAGTCTAATAATAATAATAGTAGTAATTTTACACTTTTAACTATATTACAGTAAAAGTGTTTTTTGAAATTAAAATAAATGTCTGGAGGTCATGCTAAATACATTTTAAACTTAATATCGTTATAGTTTTTTAATACTGCAGAATATTAAAGCTAAATAAATAAGTCTTATGCAAAGACTTAAGTGATTTTCTGAAACAAAGTAACTATCACTGTGTACTTTGTGACAGTTACTTAACAAAATTATTTTTTATTCTCATAATGTATTTATTAGGTAGATGTCATTATCCTCATTTTAGAGATGAGGAAATTGATATCTAATAGGGTAATATAATTTGCCCGGAGTTACAGAGTTAGTTAAATTGTAGAGCCTGGATTTAAACAGGTCAAATAACTAAGACCCAATTATTATGCCACACTGGTCAAAACTCTCAACTCTATAAAGAACTTCCAATTATTAAGATTTTTAGGAATGTGTTTTAATAATGAATTTGTTGGTTAGTTTTAGCTTTTAACATATCAGGTAGGATAGTAATGTTTTATAAATTTTCTCTCCTATTCCGTAATGTAGTGACAACTTAATGTCACGCTACAAGTCTGGTTATAAGTCACATTTTGAAACACTTTGCAGTTTCCATGGTGCTTTCACATAGTTTTATCTATGAATTCTCATAGCCACATGGGTATGACATTAACCTCATTTTGCTCAGGCTTTACCACCTGGTCTAGATTTCTATGATTCTTAGACCAACGTTTTTTTTTTATGATTCCAAGCTAGCCTTTTTGTGTCATTAACTTATTTTATTAAAACAAACAAATAAAACCAAAATGACAATGATATAAAATAAAGTCCTTTTTCTACTTTTATCATAATATCTTTAAAAATGAAGTTTTATTTATAATATATTCTTTTTATATTTGAACAGATATTAAAACATTTTTCTCACTATAGTAATACCAGTTTTTGGGCTGCTTTGCAGTCTTGCAGGCAATCTCACTGAATTTGGTACTCAGAGTACTGGTGGAATATTCTCTGATTATCATTTGGTGCCAGACAGGAAGCAATGAATATATATATATATATATATATGTATAAAGGTTATTGCATGGCATATAATATCTACATTTTATACATATTATTGTTTGCTTATTAAACAGTATTTAATTAGTGCTCATTTAAAAATTGCTTTGTACTGTGAAACACAAGCAAATTTTATGTCCGAGCCGTTATTATCTTATTAGGGTCCAGAACTAAGTTGTAGGAGAATTCTTTAAGGTGTCTTAAAGAACATACTTCCTCAAAATATTATACAGTATTTTTGTACTCCTATTATAATATGGCTCCAACTTATTATGAATATTTGTTGTTATTAAATACTTATTTTATATGTGATGAGTTGAATCGTGTCCCTCCAAAAAGATACAGTATGTTGAAGTCCTAACCCCCAGTGCCTAAGAATATGACCTTATTTGGAGATAGGGTCTTTACAGAGGTAATCAAGTTAAAATGAGGTCATTAGGGAGAACCGTCATCCAATATGAATGGTGTCCTTATAAGAAGGGGGCATTAGGACAGACAAAAGATGGGAGTGAGGCATTTACACACCAAGGAACACCAGAGATTGGTGGCAAACACCAGAAGCTGGGAAGGGGCAAGGAAAAATTCTCCCCTAGAACTGTCAGAGAGAGCATGGCCCTGCCTGCTGATACCTTGATTTTGAACTTCTAGCCTGCAGAACTGTGAGACTATAAATTCCTGTTGTTTCAAATCACCCAGTTTTTGGTACTTTGTTATGGCTGCCCTCGGAAAGTAATGCAGTACCTGAAATAGAAATAGAACCTCTCCCTTTAAGAACTGACTACACTGAATATACTGGGACCTTAAAAACCAGGACATGCTCATGATTTACTTTTTCTCTCACCCTATTCCATCCAAAGCTTCGTTTTTAGAAGTAGCAGAAGGTCCTTGGTCCTACTGTCGGAAGTTCTGCAATGTGCACCAGCAAAGTCCGGCTTCGCTTACCAATATGAAGCTTACAATACACAGGCCTGTGCTTTAGTATAAAACGGGGGCCTTTAGATGACATTCCAAACTGCTGTCTGTCTAGACAGCAGATCTTTCTAGTATTGTCTCCACTTTTACTCTGTGAGCCTTGTCTATAGCCAGACAGGCACTGCTCACTCTTCTCTCTGTCATTTCTTTCTCCTCTGCCTTGGTTGTCCTGTGGTGTCAGGCTGGCAGGAAGCAGTGAAAACATGAGTGTCAAAGCATTGATAGGAAATGTGACTAAGGCCCTTTGCTGTTAGGGCTCTGCATTGTCTCCCTCAGGGGGAGCATCTGCTGTCTCAGTGTGGAGAGCAGGTGACTTCCACACTTTACATCTACTGCCCTGGCTTCTCACCGGAGCTTCTGTATCACAACTCCACTAGAAAGACTTGAATAGATTTGACTTTATTTATACCTTGATTTTTACCTCAAAATCATCAACCCCTATTGAAGACATGTACATTCCTGACAGTGACATGGTCAGTCTGCCGCTAATCCAGATTCAGGCAATCTTTGTTTTCTTCCATGGTTAATCCCCAGATGAGATCAGTGTTTCAATCCATAACATTCCTCATTTTGTTCCTTTCATATTCACTCACACTTACCAGTTTCCTATTCTAGATTCTGCAGGCTACTATAATAGTCATTTAATTGGTTTCCCTGTCTCTTGTTTCTGGTGCAACTGTAAAGTAGTTGATTATCTTATCTAATCAACCAGATTGTAAACTCTTTGAAGAGATGGATCTTTGCATATCTAGGGATTTATCATAATAGCATTGTCTCACTCAAAATAGCAATTAAATACTGTAAATTCTACAGACATTACCTGGAATCCTAGTTCTACCACTTATTAGCGTTGTGAAATGGGTCAAGCTGCTTAACTTCTGCCTCAGTTCACCTATCGGTAGAATAAGGATAATCTATGCCTATTAGGTTGTAGTGAGAGAAGGTGGTGTGAACAAAATAATACATGTAAAGCACTTAGGACAGTGCCAAAGATATGTAGTAAAATGTTCACTTCTATCTTACTGTTTTGCACTTTGATGTTTATCAAATATTTGTAGACTAATCAAACTGATACTATATTAACTCAAGAATGGACATGTGCTTTGACTGCATCTGAACATATGTTGCCTCTCTTAATTATGGTGATGTAGTCCTAAGCTTTTTGAGTTCCTCAAGCATACAGTTAGGATAACACCTATTCATAAGGCTGTTTAAAGATGAAAATAAATGAGTTGCCATTGGTACGGGCTGAGTCCAGAGCCTGACATATAGTAAACACTTAATAAGTGGTACCCAGTAGAAACAGAAATCATGGCAGTACTATTAGTAGTAAAGCAGTGGTAGCAGTGATGGTGGTGGTTTTAATGGTAGTAATGGAGTGGGCAGCAGTATTTCATTTAGTTTCTTATAAGTGTGGGACATATAAGAAATTGAAAGTAGCCTGGGGAAACATGAGGAAAAGACGTAAAGATTTACTTGATATTGGGTGGGCATTGATAGTTGAAGTCATGTAAGTGCATGAGGTGGCTTGGGCATGTAGAGGGCTGCAATGGGAGAATAAAGGAATCAAGGGAAGGGAAGGGCAAGGGGAAAGTTGAGGCTATTGGGAAGTCGAGGGTATTGGATGTTAGTAAATTCTTATCCATCTGATTCAGAGATAGTGGGAGGAAGCATGTAAGTTCTAAGAGGGGCAGCTGTGATAAGAGGGTCAAGGAAGACAGCTAGTGCTGTGCTGCAGTGCCTGTCCAGCCTGCATCTCCAGTCATTTCTCAAGCGTGGTCTCATCTTTCCATCTTGCTTGCACTTTGTATCCTTTCCTTCTTAACATTTAAAGAATTAATTTCTATATACATATACTCATGTAAAAGATTTATCATAAATGAATACATGTGATCATATTCCACCTGCTTTCTTTAATTCAGTTGTTATTATTTTTTGTTTGCCTCCCCTTTTCCCACCGCTCCTCTCTCCTGCCTAGTGGCACTGCTTCTGCCTGTGTAATCATAGACCTGTAGACCTAACACGTATACTCTTGTACTTTGTATTAACCCTAAGATGATCATATATAGACGTGAATGCATATACACGTATTAACATATTGGTATATAATAAAATGTTCTGATATCTGATAAGCCAAGTCCTTCCTCATCCTCTTTTCTTAGGAAATATTTTTGCTATTATTTGGCATTTGTTCTTTCACGTGAACTTCAAGATTATTTTACCCAAGGAGGAAATTCTGATTAGATTTGTTTTGAGTATATAATTTAGTAGAATTGACATTTTTATTATATATATGTCTTTCCATCTAAGATAATGAAAGTTCCATTTTTATAGATCTTGTTTTATTGTTCTTCAATACACTTTAGAAATATGTGCCATGGATCATATCAAAGAATTGTCAACTTCCACACTTTGCTTAGAAAGGATGGTATGAGGTTGGAAACAACTGCAATTTTGTATGTTAAAGACTGGTGTGTGTGTGTGTGTGTGTGTGTGTGTGTGTGTGTGTGTAGATGTAGCATTTAAGAACAAAACCATATTTTTCACTGACCTGGAATTTCAGTAGGAGAGACTTGGGAAGTCACAAGTTACATCTACTGGGGATCGACCAACTTCATACAATAGCTGTTCAGCCACTGTACCAAAGGAGACAGTCCCCCATTTGGAGGGTGGGGTTGGGCATGAGGAGCTGCCTATCAGAAAGCATTCCAGTATAGGAAATCGTATATTGTGCATAGGTGAAAAACAAGGAAAGCTGTGGTTCAGAGCAGCCAGGAGGAAAACCCAAGGAAAAGTGACTACATCTTACCAAATAATACATTTGATGACTAACAATTATCCAAAACTATGTATTTTACATATTCCATTTCTATATTTAATATTACACATTTTAAAATCACAGGATGACTTATCAGTGTGTGATAAGAACTAAATTCAGATGATGCCTGGGAGCCCAAGAGAAAGAAATCATACTGAGAGGAATGGATATATTTAGTATAGAAATTCAGATAATGTTTTTCTAAAGGTGTGGAAGTGGCGTCTGGCTTCTCATGATGAGAATCCTAGCTGGATGGAGTGGGGATTCCAGGGAAAGAAGTCAGAAGAATAGGACGGCAAGAGCTGTGAGGCCTGACAAGGGCTACGCATGGCTGGTTCCTGCCCAGTCAAATTGAGGCAGAATGGGGTCTGGACACTGGGAACCCACGGCTGTTTCATGTGGACTTCCTAGAACTAAATTGAAAGGAAAACCCTAACTTTCCACCCTAAGTAACAAAAGGACCAAAGTCTACTCCCTTTGCAAACCTCCCACCTTTTCTGCACTGGCAGATGGGAAATTGCCTGTCCACAAATCAGACTGATTGCCAGTGGTCTTTCATTTGCAACTCTGTAACTTCACTCCAGCCTCTGAATGGTTGCTATCCACATCTAATCAGACTGATTGCCAGCTGAGTCTTCATTTGCATGGAAGTGTAACTTTGTAATTTCACCCTAGCCTCTGCTTTGTGCAACCAATCACAGGCTTGCAGAGGAGTGTGACCTTTGTAACTTCACTGCAGCCTTTGGGTGTGTGCTTTCTGCAACCAGACATTGCGGGCTACCACTTTATTTATATGAGGTGAGCATGAAGTGGCCAATGGGAAACTTCTAGGGGGTATTCGAACCCAAGAAGATTCTGTGTCAGGGCCCTTGAGCTCCAGTCTGCTCCCACACTGTGGAGTATACTTTCGTTTTCAATAAATCCCTACTTTCCCTCTTTTGTTGTTTCATTTTTCCTTGGCTTTGCTGGGCGTTTTGTCCAATTTTTTGTTCAAAATGCCAAGAATCTGGACAACTTGCAGTCACGACCCTCTATCGGTGACAGAATTCCTCTGGTCCCTGGTGACTTCGGAGTGATTCTAAGGCTTACTTGGTGGTCAGATTGATTCCCCACCCCCTTCTTACTGCTTGCGGTAAAGGAAAGAGTGTTATGAACCCAAGCTGGTAGGACCTAGCCTCAGCTTTCAAATACCCTCTGTGATGTACCAGTACTATATAAAAAGAAAATATTTTTAATCTTTGAAGCTAGAAATTATACCCTAAATGTATATGTGTGTTCACTATTATTTTCCTTGAAAAACTATTCTCTAAATCTTAAAAAATACGGTTTTATCCAAGAGAAAAATCTTAAATTTTGCCTCAGTGATTCAAATCACATTGATGAATGCTGTCTGATTTAGGGTTTTTAATGATTCAGTGATTTATCCCGATAAGACATAGTTCTCCTGGCTGCCTACTTTTAGTATAAACAGCCCACAAATATTGTACCTTAAATAGCCTTCCTCGCAACTGCAAATTAAAAATCATGTCTATTCAGCTAAATAGATGATATCTGCTTATTTCTGATGTTTTCCTTTTTCTAAGTCTCTATATTGCTGCATTTAAATGTGTAGTTTAAACAAAGTATTCAATACAAAATGTAAAATATGACAACTGTTTTAAATAATATCTAGAAAAACCAAGATTTATCTATAATTTATTCTCTAAGGTAATACCAAGGAATAGTATCTTTATCATCTTCTTTAGAGTCATTTTTATTGTAACTATGCATAGCACACGGCCTTTTAAAATTTGTAATTTTTATTTATGATGCTTACAATGCGGTGGTCATAATATAAAATAGGTTCAATTATTATATTTGTTCTTTTTCCACTGCAGTCTTTAAAAACGAATTATAAACTCCCAGTGAACTTTTACCCTGTAAATGACCTGATACAACACATTTGAACTTGCAGTGAACTTAACACATGAACTTTCAGTTATCCTCTGAGAAATATAGCAGATGGAAAATAGGCAGATTTTTCAAATATTTTCAGATGCAGGACTTTGACATGCTCAACAGAGGCAACAAGGCTGGTTATCTCTTTGCAGTGTTTACTTTGCTGTCTTTGTTGTACTGCAGGCTGCTGAGTTATATTATATGCCTGAACAACAGAGAGGTTCAGTTATATTTGTGTTTGACCAACACCTTGATTTTAAACCAGTTCTTCCGTATGTATTTAAAGACAAAACTAATTGGGTCATAAAATGTAACAAATTCTAAGAGAACTTTATTGAACCCACTGAAATAATATTGTTTCGAATCATTTAGATACTAGGGGATTTTAAAGGTTCCTTTCAGATTTTAGAATATGAATCAGCCATAATGTCTTTTCCTCTGAATAGTTTTCAGCTAGAAATTCATGTCAAAATGCTTGTGGTTTCTGAAAGGTCATTTGGGAAAAGAAGAGGAGAATTAACTGAGCACTAACTATTCTACTATTATTGCTATGGTGTGAGACAGGCTCCTTAGAGTTACTTAATCCTGGCAACTTTCTTCCAGTGTAGCTCATTTTACAGAAGACAAAATCATGCTAATTTTACAGAGAAAGGACACAGAGGTTGAGTAACTTGCTCAGGAAAACACAGCTAACTGGCATTCAACCTTAGGTCTCTCAGAACCTCAAACCCTTGTTCCTTGAACAATTTCATGCTCCCAGAAACAAAATATTTTGTTTGATCAATAACTGCTAAAGATCAAAGTGTGATAAAACTGTAATACTTTTATAGTCTTTGTTTTGAGAATTTAAACAGTTTCTTTATATTTATTCCACAGTATCTTTAAATAATTTACATTGAATAAATTATTTCAGGAAGCTCTCAGTGGTTTAAAGATAGTAGCTAAGATTTCTGCTTCTCTCAACAAAAAACTATACATCCATTACATTTACCAAATAATGCAGCTGTGTATACTATTTATCTTCTGCTATGCATCTCTTTCCTTAGAATCAATTCTTTTCAACACCCACTTTATTCTCAGACCAGAATTGATTCATCCTAAGCAGTGTTTTAGATATTATTTAGTTGAGAGAGATTATATTTAATGGACATAGATGTGTAAAATGTCACAGAACTGCATTTATAACATCAAAATGTGAACTATGTGAAGCTATCATTAGTCCAGCTTTTTTGACATTTGACTTAGTAATGACAGTATCATTGGTCAGGCAGATAATCTTTTCGTTTGTACAAGGTTGTGCTCAGAAGCTTAAAAGGCCTGTTGTCTTGTCAGTGATATAATTTAAATGTATAACAAGTTAAAATAAGTTATTCATTTTAAGGGACTTTCTAATATTCTTCATTCTTTAATTTTTGCATTTTGCATTCATTTTTAAAAACAATTTTTTCATTAAAAGTAGGAACAGATTTTATGTTAAAATAAGTGATGCTGTTTTCCTCTCCAATGTTTACTTTTGAAGATAGAGCAGTGTAGGCTCAAAATGCAAAGAAGTCTATTCCTTCTTCCTTCCTTATTTATTTTTTCTAGAGATGGGATCTCTCTTTGTTGCCCAGGTTGGACTTGAACTCCTGGGCTCTGTCATCAGCCGCCCAAGTAGCTGGGACTACAAGGTATACACCATTGTACCCAGTTCAGTCTTTCATTAATAAGATCTTCTCTCCTGTGTTATTCTGTTACTTGTTCAGAGTTGAGGGAGGAGCACACTAGTTTCCTTCCCTATGTATAATACATAGGGAGACGAGAAGTAAAATATTAATTTCCCACACAGAAAGTAGGGAGAAACCTTAGTTGGAAGATAAGTCCACAGACTCTCTTTGGTTTCATAACATTGATTAAGATTAATTGGTATATATAAATTCCCAATTTTATAGTTACCTACTCTTCCAAGATGGCAATTTCTTCAATTTGAGGTTTTCATTGTTTAACTTAAACTACAGGTGTATACTTTGGCACTGCAATTATAAAGCATCATAGAGGGGAAGTTTAGTTTGGATTTTGAAATGTTAATACAGGAACATATCTGTATGATGTTCAAAATGATGTATATTTTAGACGTGGTATGGAAATGGAAGAAAACATCAAATTTAAGCATTTTTTTAACATTGTAATGAATTTTTTTCTTTTGTCCTTTTGCTTTAACACAGGCTTCTGAAAGCTACAAGGAAATATTGTTTCAAATAATAAAGTGTCAGCTAAAAAAGCTGACAATAGAAAGTTAGTACAAAACTGTTAGTTTTCTATTAATAATCTAAAAATATATTAGTTTGGATTTTTTTTTATTTCAAGTGACAGAAGCTCAAACTGGCATAAACAAAAAAGGATGGTAGTCACACGTGAACATAAATACACATAATATTTGGATTATATTGTATACCATTTTTACCTCTTTTTAGAAATGTTAACATTAGGAGTATTCCTTCATGATTACATACTCTTTAACAGTATTTCAGAAGCACTTGATAGCATTTCATTATCCACATATATCAAAGTGTAGGTAACCATCCTACTCCTGTTAGACATTTACATTGCTTTCAATATACTGTTTCCAAATTCTCTGCCCAAATAGAACAAAAAGCGTGATTGGAAACTTAAACAGCAATGAAATTTAAAGCCACAAAATATTTGTCTGAATTCGGAAATAAAACTGAAAGGCAGCTGTAATTAGTTATTTAGTATTTAGCTAGTGAATATTTTAAATTATTTATTAAATTCAGTGTGACTCAAAAATAGTTTTTAAAGAACACATTTCTTATAATGAACTTTAAGTATCAATTTACTTTCTGGCTTTTGTTTGTTTGTTTTGGGCTTTTGTCAGTTTGCAATTGTGCCAGCCTTTCAAGTTTTCTGCATATAATTTTAACCAGTACCCACACCATATATGCTAAAGTTTGCAGTTACATTTTTAGAGCCATGAGTTACTTGAATCTTTGTTATAGACATATTCTCTACATATGCCTTTGTTAAAAAATAAAGCTACATAGCATTCAAAGTTTTAAATTTTATGTATTTTTCTAAATTTTTGCAATGAAATTGTTTCCATTATAATCTCTCCACAATTTTCTCAAGCCTCTATTTTATCTCATCATTATTATTTCATTATTTAAGAAAAGATAATTACTGATTTATATGTTTAGAATAGTTTTTGTTTATTTATTTATTTTATTTATAAGTATATATTTTACTGCATTTTAGGTTTTGGGGTACATGTGAAGAACATGCAAGATTGTTCCATAGGTACATACATGGCAATGTGGTTTGCTGCCTTCCTCCCCATCCCCTATATCTGGCATTTCTCCCCATGTTATCCCTCCCCAACTCCCTACCCCCTGCTGTCCCTCCCCTAGTTCCCTCCCACAGACCCCAGTGTGTGATGCTCCCCTCCCTGTGTCCATGTGTTCTCATTGTTCAACACCTGCCTGTGAGTGAGAACATGCTGTGTTTGATTTTCTGTTCTTGTGTCAGTTTGCTGAAAATGATGGTTTCCAGGCTCATCCATGTCCCTAAAAAGGACACGAACTCATTGTTTTTTATGGCTGCATAGTATTCCATGGTGTATATATGCCACATTTTCCCTGTCCAGTCTATCATCAATAGGCATTTGGGTTGGTTCCAAGTCATTGCTATTGTAAACAGTGCTGCAATGAACATTCATGTGCATGTGTCCCTATAATAGAACGATTTTATAATCCTTTGGATATATACCCAGTAATGGGGTTGCTGGGTCAAACGGTAGTTTTTGTTTATTTAAAAAAGCTTCTCGTCTGCAGTAGTATGATTCATTCTAGGGAATGTTATTCCTATATAATCTCATTGTTTATATTTGTAAACTTTGACCATTTTAAATTATTTATTAAAGTTACTTTTGGCTCAAAAATAGTTCACGTAAATGCTTGTTACCATGATGGTTTCAGAGCAACTGCAGTCTACATGATAGGGCCCTACATGAGAGCCCAAAGCAACTGAAAAGGAAATGAGAACACTGAAAATAGTTTTTAAAAGTTTATATGTGAAGCAAAAAGACAGAATGTCCAGTCTAACTAATTTTTTTTAAATATGGACTGGATCTTGCTGTGTTGCCCAGGCTGCACTTGAACTCCTGGATTCAAGTGATTTTCCCATCTAAGCCTCCTGAGTAGCTGGGACTACAGGTATGTGTGCCATCACATATGGCCAATCTAACTAAATTTAAAGTGTGATAGTGATCAAATTATTCGATAAAAGTCATTATTACACTCTGTTTTCTCCCAGAGTATTTATGTATTCACTTGGCACATTATATATTAAGCAACAGGTACTATTGGTAATACAAATAAGCCCTGTACTAACAACTTTACAATTTACCAACATACATATCTAGAAAAAAGTTAAGTACTAGGAAAGTTTTATAGATGCCAAATTTTGCTAGAAAACCTGTACATTTTTTTCTCTTGACTTAGAAATTATGTTCAGAAAGGTAATATGATGTACACGGGTGGTAGAATCAGAAGTAACAGACCTTTTGGCCACTTACGTGGTACATCCAACTGTTAGGTGTTTGGAGAACACTTCATTTGTTCCAGAAACTTCTCTTTTCCTTAAAAATATCCAGATAAAGAAATTTTATATTATTTCTGTCGCCAAATTGAATTATATCGTGTATTTAAAGCGTGTTATAGAGTTAATCAAGAAAACCTAGGTTTAAATATAAGCAAGCCCTATTAGTATAATGTATAAGTGTTGGTGAGAGATATAAAAAAATTAATTCTATTTGTTCGTTGTATGAAAAGAGACTCATATCAAATCATGTCATTCTTTTTCAAAAATGAACATCATAAAGCATTTAATAGTACCAGAAAATGTAAACAGGAAAATAAATGAAAGTCTTTCATCTCATCACTCAATAGAGAATCAAAGTGTGTTTAAAGACAATTGCAGTTGAATTTTTAAGACCATCTACATCATTCATTCATACATTCAATCATTTATTCTTTTAACTAACATTTACTGAGTCCCTTGCTACATGGCCATCCCTTCTAGGCCCTCAGTATATAGCTGTGAGCAGTACAGACAAGGTACCTATCCTCTTGGAATGTAGTGAGTGGATAGAAATTATACTAGTAAACTCACAAACAAAGAATCGCAAAATGCTTTGAGGAAAAATTAAAGGATGCTGTGAAAAATAATAGAAGAACATAATTTAATTTAGCTGCTAACGAAGGCTTTACCTAAGGGATTTTTTAAAACAGAAACCTGAAAGATGAGTATGAGTTACCTTCTTAGGCACTTAAAATAAAAGCAATGAAAACATAGTTATGTGACACAATATATGCCATTTATTCTTCTGTAAATATTGTTGAGTCAATAAATAGCTCTTCTAAAACATGAGAAAAGCAAGTAAGTGTTAAAAGAGAAAACATAAAACAAGATTTCTCAAGTTAAATCAAAATTATAGTTGTGGAAATTAACGAATACTAGAATATTGCAAGACAGAAGATAACGTGGTCATGCATTTTCATGTGCCAAATAACATAGCGTAAAGGCACTTAAGTCAGAACTAGTAATACCTAAAGAGAAATGGAGATAAATGCAATTACTATGGAAGATTTTTAATAGATCTTAATATTTTTTCAAGTTGGTTTTTAACGGGACACGAAAGGCTAGAATAATATAATAGTATTAAAAATTCATAGCTACCGATAGAACATTCATTCCCCCATGAAGCCAAATATGCACTTTGTTTCCAAGTATCCTAAAAGCTACCTTAATCCTTTTCAGAAAGTAGATATTTTGTAGACCACCTTTTTGGCCATGAGTAGTACAACAAATTAGTAATTAAACCTTACGCAACAACAAAAATAATAACTAACCCTTTGTTGATATAAAAAACACTGGCATGTGTAACTATTGGATCAAAGAGGAAATGTATAATTTTAGACTAATGACAACATAAGGGTATTGAGTCTAGGACATATCAAATGCGGTTTGAAGCTAAAGCTATACTAGTGTGTGACTTAATAGCCTTAAATGACTTAGATTGCCCTGTTGCTTTAACCGTAATTGTTATTGAGATCCAAGAATGGGCAAACTATCACGAACCAAAATTAAGGGAATGTTAGAATTGATCTACCACACATTCATGGATATATTTTATTATATATACTTTGCTACAGAACTACTCTTATGTTTCAAGAAGCTGGTTTAGATTATAGGGAAGTTCACATTCAAATTTTAGGATCTGAAGAAACATATGTGGCACAAGTTACAGCAAATTTAAGTGGAGTAAGTAGAACAGATTTCTTATTCCAGTGTAAATGAATGGGTTGGAATATTCTTAATCATGTATATATAAAAATATTTAGAGTATAGGCCAACCCAGTTAAGGTTTAATGGGTTATAAATTTTGGACTACTTCTATTTCACAGTATGTATTTTTTTTAAGGATCTATATTTCTATGACAAGTTTATTGTACATGTACACAGTGTGTATATTTTTAAAAATCTGTATTTCTATGACAGGTCTGAATTTCACATTTGTCTATGGCAAAACATATCCCAATTCTATTCTCTTCCTTTCTTGGTCCACCTTTATATTGTGTTATGTTCAGGAACTGGGGTGTCACGTATACGATTTTCTTTAAAAATTCTTACAGAGTTGTAAATCTTTAAACTTTCAACTTCTAACTACTTCTTAATATATGCTGTTCTTTATCAGTAAAAACAGAAGTAATATTTCTTCTATTTTTGCTGAAAGTTTTCTAGCTTTTCACTAGAAAAGGGATCAGACATTCAGAATTAGATTTTTTTGCTTACCTTTTAAAAATTTTAACATATATAAAGCATGTCTTAATCTATTGTGACTACCCATTAAAAATTAATTTCATTAATCTAATTTAATCTGAGGCATTTCCAGATCACTTTAAAAATTTGAATGAGAGAATTAAAGTATAATCAATATCTTATTAAATTATGGATAATAAATTTGACCTTGTCTAGGTAGTTTCTTTTCTCTATCCATGTATATATTTCTAGCAGCATTATTACAGGTGTCTCTTATTTTATTTATAAGCTTTCTATTCTCATCTTTTATCTGTTTGAATACTTTTTTAGAACTTTAAATGCCAGTAATCATATTCACAAATGTCTGATCATCTTACTAATTCTGGATCATTTATAGACATTTTGGTCTATAGTGATTATTTTCATTTAATAAGTGTTAATCAAAGAGAGGAAAATGTTTATAAATAACAATGACTACAGTAACAATAATGACACTTAAAATATAAATGTGTTGAATACCAGCTTAAAGTGCTGAAAGTAATTGAGGTAGAAATTTGCTCTTAAAATAAACCATTACCTCAATTCCTAGAAACAGGTGTTAACCAAAGCCATTGTTTTCATAATTCGAGGTACAGTATGTGAAGACTTCTCCTTAAATCGCATAAATGGAAATACTTGCAGTGCAGAAGTAATTACCCCCCTTTTTATAGTTTTATTGTTTTCTCTGTTTTAATGGAATGAAAAGATACTTTCTTGTTCCTGATGTGATGGACATAGAATGGAATTAATTTTTATTATTTTCTGAGCCTTCGACATCGTATTTCTTAAATCACTGAATTGAAGGATAAACTCCTGGGTATTAAACACCAGAAACTTCCAGGTTTACAAATGATCTTCTATTGTTTATTCTATGGAAGTTGACATTTGAAAAATATAGGTAGGGGACATTCTACGACCATCTGACTAGTATTTCTCAAAACTAAACTGGTATCAATGCATATAATTTAAGTAAATTCTAAACAAAAGTTAATTTGAATAACATTTTACCAAAGTATTTTTATGGCTTTTGTGAAGCAGTTTACATTGGTATATGATTTACACTAGACAAAAATGTGTGCATGTTAAAAGGGAAAGAGTTAGAAAGGGGGAAGATTACTTTGTATTAGTTTCAAGTATCAAAAGCCAAAAGTGATTTCTGTTAAAAAAATAATTATGCTCTTATAGCATAATAACAAATATTATTATTAAAAAACCAGTTAACACTAATTGCGGGATTCTTATGTGGCAGGCGCTGTTGTTAGTGCTTTACTTGTGTGAAGTCACTTAGTGCTCCTGACAACTTTCTTTTAGGTAGGTTCTGTTCATAGTTCCTTTTAAACATGAGAAAACAGGCGTAGAGTGATTGAGTCTTACATACATACATGAGGTTATACATAAGTCATACCTAAGATGTTACAGCTAATGAGGGACAGGGCCAGATATTGAATCCCCTATGGTCTAGTTCCATTTAGCACAAGTTTTATTTAGTGTAGAGAGTCAATTAAAAATACATAAAACTGTTGTAACTGAATTATTAGGGCTTGAATAACATGAAAAGCTCATTTATTACATTTTAGAACAGAGTGAAATTAAAATAATATATTTTAGAGTCCTAGATATATTAAAGTAAAATTAACTCAAGTGTCTTTATTGAGACTTTTGTCTATTTAGAGAATTTACTCTTCTATATAAGAATAAGCTCAACGAAGTACTGGCTAAATATTTTACTTCAAAACACTTTTTGGAGAAAGGCTTCTTGTTTTCTTAATTTTTGTAGTCTGTTATTAATTTTATTTTATAAAGCTCTAAAAACGACAAGAACTTCTTGTGTTTTATTTTGTAGACTAGTGTGTGGTAAGGTCAAGACATAAACTTGGGGACTATTTAGAATTATATGGGAAATTTTAGATGCTTGATAAAATCCAGAAACAGAAACCAGGTGTTACAGTGCAGATATTTCTCAATACACAGAAGTATGTGCTCTATTAGTTGCCTGGTAGTGTAATTGCCATATTTTAATTCACTAAATTAAAATTAGTAAATATTAAACTTAAAATGAAAGGTTATTGTGAAAGCAACATATAGTCTGTTGTTTAAAAGCTTCTCTTTATTAAACATTCTTGAAAACAGTACTTATGACTATTATTCATGGTTTCACTATAAACTCCAATTTAAGTCACATAATTAAATTGTGAAATGAATTCCTTAAGTTGGATTTTGAGAGAGAGTAAGTGACAGTAAACATGATGGGAAAGGTAGAAATTTACTTACTGGTCTGATTAAAATAATGATGTCTCATATTTGTAGTGGAAGAAGTGTTTCACATCTGACGCAACATTGTTTTTCATCATCATAGCTCTAAGAAGCACTTAGGAAGCCGATATGATCTGTGTTTTACTGAGAAGGAAAATTAAGTTATGAAGAAATGAACTGACTTAACTAAGAACAAGCAGGTATTTAGAATAAGAAGCGGAACTAGACCTTAGGCTTCCACTCTTTTCCAGAGACTTTCCAAATGGCTACACATTTCAAAGGTGATTGACATGTTATTAAAATTTTCAGGTTAGATATTTAATGTACCATAAGTCTGTTTCAAACTGATAGAATTGATTCACTCTACAATAAGCTATCAATTTACTACAGACCATCTTCGTTATAGATATTCTATGGAGGAAATTGAGCTGTCTCAGTTACATACATATCATTTAAAGTCAGCAGTCATATGAAAGAAAACAATGGGCATCAATTAAAAGAGTAAAAAACAAAGGAATTTTACAAATAAAATTTAAATGATTTTTTGCAAGTTTTCAATATTGTGTGTCAAATTGTATTCCTAAGATAAAATTAACTGTTATTAATTTATGGGGGATCAAAAAGGTTATCCTCTATTTTTAATAAGTTGTTTATCTTATATGTACATGTATGGCATAATTACAAAAATTTATAATAACCTTCTCATAGCAATCATACAAACTACATTACCCAGAAAAAAATGCTCTTTCATGGTATGCAAATACAGATTTGTACCTTATTTTGAGGTATGTTCTTGTTAGTTTCTATTCTTTGTTATTAGAGTCCTTTAGAAGTTGTCTTTGCCTTTCAGTTCATCTTAAACAGAAGATGACAGTGGAAATCTTTTCTAGAGAAACTGTACTATCAGGGACTGGAATGGATAACTACACGTATTTTTACAGTTGTAAGTCTAAGAATCCCTACTTTCTTCTCACCATCATCAGTTATAATACTATTAGTTAGCCCTTCTGAACTTGGCAATGTGTGCTAAGCTACAAGGGTTATGCAGTACTCTCAACCGGCTGCCTGTGAGCATGTTAACACCTTTAAACATTTGTCAAGAATATACCCTGGCTTATAATATTTATTTCAAGTTTTATCAACATTAAAACAACCCTGACATTAATTATGGCAGTGTATATTTGTACATTCTGTGTATGCTGAATTGTGAATTTAGGGTGATGATCCCAGACCAAAAAAAAAAACCTGGTAAAGTTCACTTTGGTTTCCTCTGCCCCATCTCCATCCCCATCCTATGTTCCAGTTTCCTCTACATTAGGATCCCATGTCCCCACAGGGGTATCTTCCTTTCTAGTACCCTTATGGAGGTCTCATGGAGCCTGGGTTGTGCAGCCCTAGGGGCATTGGGCCCTTTCTCACAATGCCCTTGCTTTCCCCACACTGCAACTGAATGGACTTGCTTTGGATCTGATCATTAAAGGACCAGGCCTTTCAGGACTTCAATTCATTTTATCCAATGAACTAATTTTTCACTGGACCATAACATTCGATATACCTCAAACTTCCATGTTTACCTATGGAAAGATTAAGGCTTAGAGAGGTGAATGGGTGAAATGGAAGAGGCAGAACCGTACTCTGATTCCTAGGAAGAGAAGTAAAATTTCCTACAAATACTGGTGCCATGGGAAGATTTCTGTTCTGTTTTCACTTCCCTCTTCCTTTCCCCATGATTAAAAATGGAGAGAAAAATCAAATGTTGGCTAAAATGGAACAGAAATAAAAATAACATTTCACTTTAAAATTAAAACAAGGGCCACATTATAGAAACAGCAGAGGCATATTCACCAAAAAGCTAAGGAAACTTAAACTCCAGGGCCTCTCATTGGTGTGTGTCCTTCCAAGGCCTTATCATTGTGATCACACAGTCGAGATGTTTTTGTAAATTTTCTAAGAACATAAGATATTTTATCTGCAGTTTTTAACAAAACTTCCACAATTTATATTAGTTCCAGGCCTCACAAAATCCTGGATCCATTCTATTTATGGTTAATATTGAGTCTGGTTAATATAATTTTTAATGTTGAGAAAGTTACCAAACTTTTAAAAGACTCAGTTTCTTGGTGTCTGGAATGAGAAGAATAATGAATAATACTTGCTCGGATGCCATATAGATTTATGAGGTTATAAAAGGTAGACAGCAGTGAGAAGGGGACAAGAGGAAGGAAGAAGAATGGAAAGGGATGGGAGGAGAGAATGTGAAAGTATGTTTTGAACCACAAAGTGATACACACGAGCAGCATACAAAGTGATCTTAATGAAATATTTCTGCAGCATGTGACCTACTTGCCTCTCCTTAGCATATTATCCATCGTTTTCCTTTTTAATTGATGATTTAGGATTGCTCTGTTGAGCACATGAAATGGATAGACTAATTCTCCCTTTAATGTCCATTACTCTGCAGTATGAGAAAAATAAACCCCCAATTTGTTTAAGTCACTGTGGGTTTTCGTTTGATTGGTTGGTTTTTCAGTTTTTGATGTAGTTAAAAACAACTTAAATGAAGCTGAATTTGGGAAGGAATTTGGGATTTCTGCATATGAAGAATTATTATCCAAATCCTATTAAACATTTTCATGCTGGACCAAATTTTTCTTATTCTTTCTTCTACCAGAACATTCACAGCACGTGGTGGTCTGCTTTCCGAGGGGCAGGGTGGGACAGTTTGGCACACTTTGATATTACTGCATTGCAAGAGTTACAGCTTTCTGGTTTCCAATATTTGTATCTTTGATGCTCAAAAAAGCCCCACCTTCTTCAGTAATTTAATTCTACATTTCAGGTGGCAGCACCTCATTTCCAGGTACCAAATTCTATGTAAGTCAAAGTTCTTGGTCTCAAACAGCATTCTAACTTATTTAATCCTAAAGGGATTTACCAGAAGTTGTTAGGTGGCTCACAGAAATTTGGGAGAGCCATATCACCCATTCTGGACACTATTCCATAAAAACAAAAACTAAAAACCCCAGAGGTTCTAGGGAGCTGCTGCTGCCCTCAGCAGGTAGGACACAGCATGCCAGAGAGTCCTTCAGTTTTCTCAGAAGAACCACGTGGCTCCACTTCCATGCTCCCAGGAGATATACAAATTCCGTCTTGATGCTTATTTCTCATCTGAGTCATGGGCAGACACCTTTGTTTGTCAGAAGCTTAGGCCACATGCCAGCACTCTGGCTTCAGGAAGTTGGGGAAATGTTTTCCGTTCCCAGCCCGTTCCCAGCTTAGTACAGCAAGACAAGCTGCAGAGGAGTTAGAATGAGTGCAGGGTGAGCCAGCCTACAGAATTTGCCCCGGTGTCTTGCTTCCTTACAGTACATTGTGGGACTTATGGCAAGACACTTAACCTCTCTAACTAATCCTTGCTCCTAATACGTAACATGAGGATTTGGACCGCATGGATTCCAAAAGTTCTTACCGTGAAACAATTCTAGGTCTGTACTAGTTAGAATTCTGGCTTCTAGTGATGGGATCCTTACATGACCTTGTGAAATTAAGTAAGTAGAATTTATTCGCTCTTCTAACTTAACTGTGGAAGATCAGGGGTGAAGCTGGTTTTAGGGATGTCTGGCCCATCTGGCCTGTCTCCCCTTTCTGCTTTCTCTATATGCAGACTACAGAAACCAGCTTGTTCTTGAAGATGAGGAAGCAGCCCCTTATGGTACCAAGGCTCATATTCAAATAGCTCTGAGGTCAGAGTCAAAAAGAGCTCCTCTTTCTCTGAATTGGTTTCTAAGGTCCAGAAGGATGCTTATTAGCTAAGCTTGGTTTGTATGCCCAGTCCTATGATCAGGGACTACAGTCTTTAATTAGAGAAAGGCAGGCTACCAGAGAAGTGTTTTGAGGCAATTAGCCACCCCAATCTGTGACCAATGCAGATTTTAAAAAGAGTGTGCCACAATATGTGATGTGGAGTTTATTGATTTGCTTTCAGGCCCTTATTATGTATAATAACGTTGTGTGGGGCTTAACGGGCAATACAGACATCATTGCAACCTGCATTCAGGGAGCTTAAATCAAATTCTATAGATAAAAGCAAACACAGTATGGAGTCTTATCTGCAAATAAACTATATAATAATGTTTTTAGGGAATGATCTGAATCCTAAAGCAGATGAATATGGAACTTGAAGGAAGAGACTGGCTTTATCTATTTTTTTTTGTCAAGCATTTTGTGTCCCAAGTCATATTCCTAAGGCAACTCATATTTTGGCTTAAAAAATCACAGGCAAAATCTAAAATTGATTTTTTTCCTTGAACTTTTTGTTTTTGTTTTTATTTATTTATTTATTATGGATGTTGACTGTGTTGGTATTTAGATATCCTTTGGCAAGTTACATCACTGTACTGGAATATATTTTGCCTTTAGCAATAAATATGACAATACAGGCTTTTGGTCTTATGTTTTATCAACACAGCTTGTGTAAAAGGAAAAAAATGCATTTCCTCCTTGGAATCAAAAAATAGGTCACTCACCCTAAAATTTATCTGCACTTGAGTAGCATTTTGCACACTAAGTTATACTTTGTTGAGAATTAGATTGTTGAAAATGTGTGAAAAGTTTCAGCTGATCAACGTTTCAGCCTTTGGTTCATTATAAAATTGTGCTGCTTAGTTTAATAATCTGAAGCACATGCATATTAAGTAGAGAAAACTAATTGCAGTAAATCCTGGAAATAATCTGGATGTTTCAATAATGTCACATTGTTTTTTCTGAATTTACTTGTAACACTATTACATAAGGGTTTTATTTTTCAGTTAAGTCTTGTTGGCCTCTACTTCTCTGATGATAATTAATAACTACATGATTTAATTAGATTTCATATTTATATGTCATGTCAAGGCTCTCGAGTGCATTTTATGTACTTTTCTACTTGAACAATGCCTGTAGAGGTAGTGAAGTATACATATTCTGTATAGTGATTCTCTCTAGAAATTTCTGTTGCAATAGGAAATAACTATATGCTTCAGGGATAATAGAGGATCACTCTTTGCTTTTAAACATAGGATATATCCATTCCAGTAAGTGGAATATAACCATTTTTAATGAGACCAAAGTCATTTCAATGACTATATATTCCAGCATTTATATTTCTTTTTCATTTTACAGTATTTGGACATGCTTTGGCAAGTTACATTACGGTACTGGAATATATTTTGCCTTTAGCAATAAATATGACAATATATAGCCTTTTGGTCTTATGCTTTATCAACATAGCATATATTGTAATATATACTATGTTGTAAACTGTAATAGCAATATTTACAGTTATTAAATATAAATGGAAATCTTTCATATTCCATGAATTTGATCCACAACCTTTGATGAGTGCCAATATTATATGGAGAGTTGTTGGCTTGGCGCAAATAAAATTAAAAGCCTAGCATTATAATCGAATCTAGAAGTCTATTGGAAGAAACTGGCTACTAAAGATGAAAAGTATCCTTGTGGAGCAAAACAGAAACATTGATAGCGGGAGTCTAATGCATTACAGCAATACACAGCAGAAGCATCTAGTGCAGCCTCCGGGACCAGGGAAGTATTGCTTAAACTGAGAATGGAAAGATTATTAGTAATGATGCTAAGCCTTGTGAAAAGAATCATAGTTAGAGGAAGTACCATGTGTGAAAGCCCAGAGGTGAAAAGAGAGTTTGGCAGCTTTGGAGAAACTAAAATAAATTCTCTTCAGCAGAGAGATGGGGTCAAGCAAGAGAGAGGTGTTAGGTAACTGATGACAGAAGAAGCCTGACCTGGGATGGGATTAGTGGCACTAAGTGAAATGGGCAGATTCAAAAGGAGGACCTACTGATAAACAGGTTTTGAGAGGACCTACTGATAAACAGGTTTTGAGAAACAAGGGAAGGGAGGAGCATCAAGGATTTTTCCAGACACCTTGGGCAACTGGGCGGATGTCGGGCTGTGCATGGAGAAAGAAAACATGGGAGAAGCAGCAAATTTGGGGGGCGTCTTGGGGACGTTTCAGGATCTCCAGTGGGAAGTTGCTTTGGTGATAAAGACTGAGGAGACACCAGCATAAAAATATTAATTTCATACCAATACCCAAAGGGTTTGCAAAAGAAGAGGAGGCTTAGAAGGATCTGCCAGGGAGAAGAAAAACAAAGACAGAATGCTTTTAAACATTCAAGCAAAGAAAGTTTTTCAAATGGAACTGAATGGTCATCATGCCAAATGCTACAAAGAGGTCAAATAAGAACAAAACAGTTTCCATTGGATTTGCACTGGAGATGTTGCTGGTGACCACTTGACAATTTCAGTCAAGTGGTCAGGGGTGAATCCAGATGCAGCGGGTTGAGAAATCAACGGGAAATAAGGAATTGGAGATAGTGACTGTAGACAGCTCTTGTAAGAAGAATGTTAATGAAAGGGAGATAAAGATAAGGCTGCAGCTGGAGGAAGATGGCAGGCCAAAGGACAGTTTCATTTTTGATTTAATATGGGAGAGACCTGATTGTGTTTAAGCACTGGTGATATGAAATAACAAAAGGAGAAGGGAAGGCTGAAGATACTGAAGGGCTTGGGGAGGGATGCCATCAAACGAAGGGGCCTCTGAGAAGGTGGAGAATGATGGGATCTATAGTCGCAGATAAAGAGGCTGTCTTCAATTGTAAAGGGAGGAAAGAGTGGATCAGTAGCAGTTAGGAGTGCTTTCACTTGCAAATAACAGAAAACCCAGCTACCAACAGTGCCTCACTCAAGCAGATATTCATTTTTTTTTTTTTGTATGACAAGAAATTTAGGGTAAGCAGTTGCTGACATTGCTTCTGCAAGTTGATGTCAGCACTAAGCAGTTGACATCACTGCATTTGCCTTCATCTTTTCCTTTCAAACTGTGCTCAAGGCAGGAAAAGGGGGAAAGGGATGATAATGGCTACATTTGGTCATTTAATTGGGAAAGTATTTCCAGAGGCCTCCAGGAGACTTCTGCTTGCCTCTCATTGGCCGGTACCGTGTCCCAGGGCCACTCCTAAATACAAGGGAGGCTGGGAAAGATTTTTTTTTACCCTTATACTGGAAGAAGTCAAGAGAGATAAGATTTAGGAATGACAGATTACTTAAATGGCGGCATCAACCACAGAGCAAATGCAGATAATTTGTAAATTTGATAGCATGCGGGTGAAGGACTTCCCATCTGATATTTCTGTAGTCTCTAAAATTGGAAATAAGATAATCTGTGAAGTCAGGAATAGAACTTTTGAGGGTGGTGAAAAATAGGAAATGCCCTCTTTGGAGAACTTGAAAAACTGGGGGCTGATGAAGAAGAGATCTCTGAGCTACACTGAGATTTAGAGATTAGAGATTGATAGGGCACATGCCTAGAGAATTATGTGGCTTATCAAAGAGTGATTATCAGACAATGAGAATATTATTCTTCATTCATATTATACTTCTTGTGAATATAAAACATCCTATTTAATGCTTTTAATTTTGAATTCTGTTTGTATGAAATTGATATTGTAATTTTTAAAAAATGTGTTTATGCTCTATAAATCATTACCTACTTGTTTTGTTTTAGGTATGTCTCTTAGAAATTTACATATATATTTATTTATGTGGATTTTTTCCCCCAGCAGCTCTTTATTTTGAAAACTTTCAAATATATAGAAACCTTGAAAAAGTAGGACAGTGAACACCACATGCCGTTCACTGACAACTGCTAATTAACATTTCCCCACATTTTCCTTCCCCTCTTCTTTCTTTCTCTGTCTTTCTTTCACACACATGACATACATTTTTTTTCTTGAACCATCTGAAACTTTAAGCTGCAGACAATAAGACACTTCAGCCCTACCTTCTTCTGCATTCATCCGGTATGAATGAGAACATTCTCCAATGTAATCCCAACACCAGAACTGCACCTAATCAGAATGAATGCTAGTATCATCCCGAAACGTCCGTGCTTGTTTAAGTTTTCCACTTGTCCTCAAATTGTCTTTCGACCCAAAGAGTCTGAAGAAGAATAATTCTTTTTTTTCTTTTTCTTTCTTTCTCTCTTTTTTGTTTTTTGTTTTTTTTGAGACAGAGTCTTGTTCTGTCACCCAGGCTAGAGTGCAGTGGCGCGATCTTGGCTCACTGCAACCACTACCTCTGGGATTCAAGCGATTCTCTTGTCTCAGTCTCTCCAGTAGCTAGTGCACACCACCACACCTGGGTAATTTTTGTATTATTAGTAGAGACGGGATTTCACCACATTGGCCAGGCTGGCCTTGAACTCCTGACCTCAAGTGACTCACCCGCGTTGGCCTCCCACAGTGCTAGGATTACAGGCATGAGCCACTGCGCTCAGCTAAAGAAGAATATTTGAAAACTCATTTCTTTTTTATAAGTAAGATGTGGAAGTGCCCTTTAGCAGTAGACTTAATGTTGAAATTTTGTTTCCATATTTCAGGGCTTTTCCAGTCTTTCTAGATTTTCATTTTAGATGCACACACACTAGACAGTATCTGCATGTGTGTATATAACTGAAACTTGTATTGATTTTTCTCTTTATCAGTATCCTCTTACTTCCCAATTTGATGACCAACCTTTCCATCCTCCACTTTGACAATGGTGGAGTATTGTGTGATAGATAAAAATATCTATATTTTCTCTTCCACAAACCAATTAAAGCCTCATTTTGAATATATATTATAAACTGTTGCTTTCATTTTTAAATAGTAAGTTTAACATATTTTTTGTCCAAGTGGATAAAGTAGCTGTTTTATGGGCATATTAGAACTATTAATTAATAAAATAGAACCCAGTGACTGAGATGGAGGTATTTCATTAGAAAATTAAAATTACTGTGGCCGGGCACAGTGGCTCACACCTGTAATCCCAGCACTTTGGGAGGCTGAGGCGGATGGATCACGAGGTCAGGAGTTTGAGACCAGCCTGACCAACATGGTGAAACCCTGTCTCTACTGAAAAAAAAAAAAAAGGAAATTAGGGCGTGGTGGTGCATGCCTGTAATTCCAGTTACTCAGGAGGCTGAGGCAGGAGACTCGCTTGAACCCGGGAGGCAGAGGTTGCAGTGAGATGAGATGGTACCACTGCACTCCAGCCTGGGCAGCAGAGCAAGATTCCATCTCAGCAAAAGTAAGAAAGAAAGAAAGAAAGAATAAAGTAAATTAAAATTATGTAAAATTGAAAATGCTGGTGATTAATGTTCCCTGGACACAGGATACAGTAGGAAACACTGGGCTTTTCTAAATACAGATATGACTCCTTATCAAGGAACTGGAATTCTAAAACAACATTGAAACGAACATGTAAATAAAAGACTAAAGAGATGGATCATGTACACGGAGATTATTTGCCAAATGCAGAAGTAAGATTGAAGATATTTAAACAGGCACAAATTTCTAGATGATTTTTTTGTCTCTTTTAAATTTTCATACAGATTTAATCTGTTAATAAATAAAAACTGTGGTTAATAAACTGTGGTTTGAGTAATTTTACATATATTTTCAAAATCGTGCAAAAGCATAAAAAGCTGTCAGATGGGGTGGTGTTTGTTCCTGCTGGACTGCTTTGATGTAGGCTGTGTTATACTGGACTGTCCACAAGCTTTTTGCCCCTGCATGTCCCCACTAAACTGGAAACTTTCCTGTTCACACTGAGCTCTTGGCAGCATCAGCCACAGGAGCCCAAGATGCACAAACTCCCCTAATATATGTCCCGGTTGTTAGCACCGAACTTCTCTGTCCCCAGTGTACTAGTCAGTTTCCAGTGTTTGAATAATTTATGATTTAAAACTACAGACATAAAACTACACTGAAACAGACATGTCCCATTATCTTTTGCTCAGGGCCTTTTGGTGATAAATGCACTTATATTAACTCTGGCTGAAAGATAATTTAAATTGCCTGCCAACTGTGGCCAGCACCTGAGCAGCCAAATCTGGCTGAATAAAAACATGGCTGCACTGATGGGGCCTTATCTTAATTTCTGACCACTAATCCATGGCCCTCATGGGTCTGATTCTGTAGCTCAGATACATTAACTCACCTGCAGGACTGGATCACTGTTTCTTACCTTGTCTCTCTCCCCCTTCACGCACTCTCCACTGGTAGTTTTGCATCATATTTCACTAAGAAAATGAAAACAACAGAAGAGAATTTCCCCCTTCTCCCATCGTCATCCTATCTGTAAACTTACCTGGATCTACATCCATGGAACTGCTTTCCTCTTTAAGCCCACATTTCTACAGGAACTGTCTAGACTCTCCCTGAAGTCAGTCCCTCCACCTGGGCACAGGTTTCATCCCCACTCACATATTTAGGGACATTAGGCCAGGAATTGTTTCCCTTTTCTCTTACATTATCAATTTGCACTATCTCCTGAATCTTTTCCACAGCCTATAACATGTAACATCTCCCATCATAAAAGCAACAACAGGCCAGGCACAGTGGGTCATGCCTGTAATCCCAGCACTTTGGGAAGCCAAGGTGGGAGGATTGCTTGAGTCCAGCAGTTTGAGACCAACCACAGCAACATAGTGAGCCCCCCCCAAAAAAAAATTAGCTGGGTATGGTGGTGCGCACCTGTAATCCTAGCTATTCAGGAGGCTGAGGTGAGTGGATCGCTTGAGCCAGGATTGTGCCACTGCACTCCAGCCTGGGCAGCAGAGTGAAACCTTGTCTCAAAAAAAAAAAAAAAAAAAAAGCAAAAGCAACCACATATGTGCGCCTGTTACCCTGTTTCATTTTTTAAAATCCACCATATGGCAAAACTGCTTTAACACAGTTGTTAAACTCCACTTTCCCTTCTCCCATATACTCCAGAATTCATTCTGGTCAGGTTTTCATCCCCACCGCTCTTCTCAATGTCTTGACCTCTCATCTTTCATCTAATTCAACCTTCAGTAGCACTTGTCACAGTTGATGGCTCAGTTTTTTGTTTGTTTTTTTGTTTGTTTTGAGATGGAGTCTCCCTCTGTTGCCCAGGCTGGAGTGCAGTGGCGTAATGTCGGCTCACTGCATCCTCCGCTTCCTTGGTTCAAGCAGTTCTCTGCCTCAGCCTCCTGAGTAGCTGGGATTACAGGCGCATGCCACCATGCACGGCAAACTTTTGTATTTTTAGTAGAAATGGGGTTTCACCATCTTGGCCAGGCTGGTCTTGAACTCCTGAACTCGTGATACACCTGCTTTGGCCTCCCAAAGTGCTGGGATTTCAGGTGTGGGCCACTGCACCCGGTCCCAGTCTTTCATCTTCCTTGCTGGTCCTCTTTTCTCCATTTTCTTTACTGGTTTCTTCTTTTCTCCCACCTGTAAATGTTGGAGAGTGCCAGCTTAGACTGTATGACCCCTTTTCCCTAGCTACGTTCACCCATAAACCAGGAATTTTTAACCTGGGGTTTACGTGAACTTGTAAAGGAAATTTTCTTTGTCTTCACTGACCCTGAGATGAAATTTCGCATTTCCTGCAATTGTGAACCTAGATAGTCAAACCATAGTAATATTAGCTATATCTGTGACTTTATCTCCAAAAAAAAAAAAAAGCTACAGGTAGTTTCATCTCATTTCACTTGTTACAGATATCTTGAAGTAAGTATGTGCATGACTGCTTTGAAGTAACTGTAGTTACTCTGCTCATTGATTGATCTCATTATTTAATGTGTTAATTGAAAGTATGTATTTTACTATAGGGTAACTTTCAAAATATTTTGATGACATTTTGTTATAATTTATTTTCTTTTATACCAATTCTATATACACCAAAAATATAAAAATGTTTTATTTTATGCATTTAAAATATTATTCAGAGAAGGAATCAGAGGGCTTTAACAGACTTTCATAGGGATTCGTGGCACAAAAACCTTTAAGTGACCTAATCCTAAATGGTCTCCCCTCTCATAGCTTTAAATACTGTTGAAGTTCATGCCTTCTTGTTGTATATTTTCTGCCTCAACCTCCCTTTTCAGCCACTAAATTCATGTATGCAACTGCCTACTCACCATTTCCTCTTGGAATCTACCATGTCCAAATCTACCAAATCTACCATGTCCAAAACCAAGCTCCCTATTCTTACCTACTCCCCAAACTTGTGCCTCTTACAGTCCTCCATCCTCGGTAACAGGTGATTGCATTCTTCTAGTTACTCAGGCCAAAACCCATTGAGTCACTCCTGACTCCTCTTTCATAAGCCCCATCTGATCCAATGACAATTTTGTTGACTTTATCTTCAAAGTCAGCTCCACACTATCCATACTGGTTCATTTGTGCAATAGTCTCCTGGTAGCACCCACTGCTTCCACTACTGCCTACCCTACCCCCCAGCACACGTACACACACCTTGTGCTTAATCTCAGTCGAAATCCCTCTTCTCTCTTGCCTGGATTGCTGCAAAGACGTTTTATCTTCCTAGAGTCACTATCTTTGTGACATCCTGCAGCCTGTCTCCATACAGTGTCCAGAGTGACCTTGTGGTGGTGTCCCACTGTTATTAGAGCAGAAAACAAACTTCTTCTGTGGCCACAGAGCTTCACTTAGAGGGCCCATGCCCATCTCACTGAGCTCACCTCCCACCTCTCACCCCTAATTCACTGTCTTCTTGCTCTTTGAACATGCCAAGCCCAGGTTTCTTGTTCTTGCTGCTGCCTCTTCTCCCTGGGAAGTGCTGTTCTGACATCTTATGATTTGGGTATCAACTCAGATGCAGCCTCCCCAGAGAGGCCAGCCTCCATCACCACAACTGCAATAGTGCCTCCCTAATCACTCTCTGTTCTATTACCCTTCCTATTTTAGTCTATAATTTATAGTAAATTATAGATTCACTATAATTTACTATAATTTTTTTTCCACTTGTTCATGTGCTTATTGTCTATTTCTCCCATCTAAAATATAAGTTGTCAGAGGGTTATTGTTATAATCGCTACTGACTTTCCAACACTAAGAAGCATGCCTGGCTCATAGTAGGTCTAGCTCCATACATTTATGGTCAATGGATGGATGAATGAACTCAGTGCCAAGGACAGCAAAAATACTACATGGAAGAATGTATCACTCAGAAGAGCTAAAGCTCATTTAAAGGGAGCTAAATGGGTATATTCAAATACTGTTCCTCATTTGTCATGATTTGAATGCATAATTCTAAGCCCTTATTTTTTATATAATGGCTAACTCTTATAATAAAATAATTATGTTCAATTTACTATCTTGAAGAATGTTAGCAAATTTTCTTTACAGTCAGAGTTAAAAATTTACAAAAAATCTCCAGGGAAACCAGGGATACATGTTTAATTACAAAAGATGGTCTTTTGTAATTAAACAATAAACTGAGTGAATAACCTTTAAAAATAAATAGCATATCTTTCTTTTAAAGACCAACAATTTGATAAAAAATTGAAATAATCTTTACAGTATAGTTACTAGAATAAACAATGAAAAAATATCCATGCTGTCTTATTTTAGATACATAGACAATTGAATTGGTGCTGTGTACATATGAGAGGTTAGTCTTAGATGTGCATGTGTCATTAGAATCAATGCCAAATATGTAAAGATCATACTGGCTTGTATGTTTAAATACTAATACTTTAAATACTAATTTGTCATTTTAATTTTCTTCTATGTATTTTTGTTGGTGAACAGTCATGATATTCCATGTGACCTAGATAACAAGAGTATGCAATAGCGACTTTGTTGGGAGTTTAAGCAGAGTTCAGTAGCTATAAAGGATTTCACTAATAGGAAAAGAATAAGACAAACTCTCTGTTGACCTTTGTTTCACATTAAAATGACCGAAGTTTAACACTAAAATGACAGCTGGTTAAAACAGCTTGAGATTTCAAAGTGCTTGTGTATATATAAATATTATGACTGATCCCATAAGTGTGTTGGAAGACACTTTAAGAAAGGTCCTTGGTTTAACAGTTTTCTACATTCTCCCCTTTTGGTTGAAGGGAAATAGCACTCAAAAAAAGTTTTTTGTCTTCTGAATTTACAGGAAATAGAATAATTTAAAACATGTAGCTGAACTCAACAGAACCAAGATTGAAGGTTAATACTGTGGATGGAAATTACTACTTTGTGGAGAACCCTAATCTTCAGATTCCTGTAGTTTGATATATATGCTAGTTACTTGTCCAGATTAACTTTAGGTGATGAGGTGCCAATAGTGTACAGAGAGTGCATCATTAAAATGTGTTTTGCCACTTACTTTTCTGCAACAGAATGTGTTAGAATAAGGCAGTTTCTCAGGGATCAAATGTACATTGTAGAAAACTGATTCCTGCACTTTGATCTCATGATCTTTTAAAAGGTGCATTCCTATCAAGCCTCGACTCTTTAAAATTGTCTCGGCGTTACTATTGAAATTTAATTCAAGTTACTTTTTATCATAAACATTTTATGTTAGTTACTTACAGTTTTCTTTGCAATTTTTTATGGACAAGAAAACTTGGGATGACAGAGTAGAAAAAAATAGGAAACGAGTGATAAACAGAAGTCCGAATGATGTAGTTTGTTATTAGGATAAATTAAGATTATCAGCAGGACAGAGTTCAAGCGAAAGCTTTCCCATGAGGCATGTAACATTTCTAAAAGGCATTAGCATCCACTGGTGAAGAATTAAATCAGAAAGTAGAGGTTGGCTAGGGTCGTGTAATCAGGGAATTAGTGCAAATTTGAGGGTGGGGGCTGCGCAGAACGCGAAAGGCTGAGCCAGCTTCCCACAGGCAGGTGAAGGGAACAAGCAGGAGATAGCAGGTGTGGAATGATTTTCTTTCTGTGTTTACTTTCCAAGTTTTTAAAAGGTAATGCATGCACATGGTACAGATTCAAACAGACAACAGAAAATCAAATGAGAATTGAGTCGCCTTTCTACCCCAGCCTCCAGTCTCTGATTCCCCTCCCAACGGTCAACACTGTCTTGCAAATCCTTCCACAGATACTCTACACATGGACAAGCATTTATGTACGGTTCTTCCTTTTTTTTTTTACCTAAAAAGTAGCATTCTATACAATGCCTTCACTTTTTACACAGACGGCATGCAAGTCATACCATTCTACACCTTGCATTCCTAACCAAACATAGAGTTCGTTCCTCTTAATTCCCTTTTAGCAGTCACATTATATGCAGATGTGCCTGTCCCCAGCTGATGGACATTTAAGATGTTTGGTCTGGTCTGGGACAGAGAACTTGGTGGTTGTACGACAGGAATAAGAGTGCGATAATTTTTAATGTATACTATTTTCTTGACTTTGATAAGTTGTATGTAGTTTGCATATTCAAGAGGAAAAAATATTTAAAGAGTCAAAATATAGTCACATGGCCCTTTTGCTTAACATCCTTCTGAGAACTTTTGACAGTGAAGGTAAACCCAGTCCAGGCCTACATGGCCTGCTTGGGTGGGCCTGTCTGTCTCCCCAGAGCCTTTTGGGGACTCTGCGCTGGTCCCCACACTCCAGCCCATCTTTCAGCTCTCACATGGTCTCTTTTTCACCTCAGCAGTGAGAAGGTTCATGTACTTTTGTATTCTCCCTGCTCCCTGAACCACTTCTTTCCTTTACTTATTACTCTCTTCTCGGTCTGCAACTTCTGCAGAGAAAAGTTCTCCAATCCTAATTAGTCTCTGTCATAGAAGGATGAAATTATATATTTGTATGTCTGGAATTTCGTTGTCTTTGCTGTGGGTACTACTCTTTACTTCATCAGTCAGGGTAGGGGAGAAACTTTTTGTTGAGATTCAAGGAATCTTAATTCTGATCCTACCACTGCATGACTGTGGCCTTCAGCAAATCACTTAACTTCTTTGGGCTTCAATTTTCTTACCTGTAAAACGAGAAAAAACAGACTAGTAGATTTTTAAGGTCCTATAATTTGTGGTATTAGAACACTGTGAATACATAGCATGAAGTAAAATACGTATACATAATGTGTTGAGTGCTAGTATACTCTTCCTTCTTTTTTTTTTTTTTTTTTTTGAGACGGAGTTTCACTCTTGTGACCCAGGCTGGAGTGCAATGGCGCGATCTCGGCTCACCGCAACCTCCGCCTCCTGGGTTCAGGCAATAAAAAGTATACTCTTTATATAACATGGAATACACTTAAATATTGAATGCTTGTATTTTATGTTACAAATGAATGTTTAATTTCTTTCTTCAGAGTTACATAACTTTATGGTTATTCCTCACAGAATAGTTTCCTAATTTCTCCCATAACTTTTACAAATGTGTCAAATGCACAGATACCCAGATAACATTCAAAGATAAACTTGATATACAGACTAGTATATTCTAATATGTCAAACCCTAATTTTCTTATAATGTTCTCCTTGCAATATTTTTATAAGGCATTTTAAAATTTTGATTATTATGGATATATATTAGTTGTACATATTGATGGGGCACATATGATATTTTGATATGAGCATATAATATGTAATAATAAAATCAGAGTAGTTAGGATATTCATCACCACAAGAATCTATTATTTATGTTACAAATATTTCAATTGCATTCTTTTAGTTATTTTTAAATATATATTAAATTATTTTTAACTATAGTTGCCCTCTTGTGCTCCTGAACACTAGGTCTTATTCCTTCTATCTAACTGTATTTTTGAACTTGCTAACCAATCCCTCTCTATCCCCTGCCTCCCAACCACCCTTCCCAGGCCCTGGTAACTATCATTCCACTCTCTACCTCCATGAGTTCAATTGTTTTTTAGCTCCCACATGAGTGAGAACATGCAATGTTTGTCTTTCCATGCCTGGCTTATTTCACTTAACACAGTGTCATCTGGTTTTATCCATGTTTCTACCAATGACAGGATTTTATTGTTTTTTATGGCTGAATAGTATCCCATTGTCTTTCTCTGTTCATCTGCTTATGGACACCTAGGTTGATTCCATATCTTGACTGCTGTGAATAGTGCTGCAATAAACATGGCTATGTAGCTGTACCTTTGATATTCTGATTTCCTATCTTTTGGATGTGTACTTAGCAGTGGGATTGCAGGATCATATGGTAATTCTATTTTCAGATTTTTGAGGAACCTCCAAGCTGTTCTCCATAGCGGCTGTTCTGGTTTACATTCCTATCAGCACTGCATGAGGGTTAAGGCATTCTATCCAGAGTCTAGAATTTGAGTTATTAGCTCACACAGGTCTTTCCTCATTCCTGTTTTTTATTAAATTCTGGAACCACTAGAGGGTGTATCTGTTCAGAGAGAACAGAAAGTTCATTTTTTTTTCTACTCTTAACATAAAGAGCTCATGTGAAAAGGTTCTGTTTGAGGAAAAGACTAAAAATATCTGATTGCAGTTTGGTTTTTGGAGCAAGAGGAAATTCTTATTAAAAAAGCAACCAAAAAAAAAATTCTTCCTGCAACATGTTTTAAGAATTTTCTTGTCTGTTAAAGCAGTTAATTCTACAAATTGAGTACTAACATTGAAAGAATGTACCCAATAAATACTATTTAATTCAATATACGTGATGAAAATTGTCTGCCTTCTTAGGTCTTTCAGCTTTCTCGGCTCTAACAATAATTTGCCCCCATTCCGTAAGAATTTTTAATTATAAAAGTATTCCTTCCTTTACTGATTCCTACTTACAAATTCTGGACACTGTTTTAACTTATATTTTCTAAAGAGCTCATAGTGCCTTTTATTAGAAAATTAACCCTCTGTAATAACGGACTGCACTGGGGTTATGTTTTAATAACTTACCAAACTATTACATTGTAAGAAGGAATTTGCTTTGTGTATTCTTTTTCCTTCAGCTGTTGGTCTGACAGCAGCTGTTGAAGGGCATCCAAAAGTGTGAGTTTTCTGATGAAAAGCTGAAGTCAGTCTTCCACATGTAAGTCTTTCCCCTTAGGTAGTTGACTGGATAAAGTGAGAGCAGGCAGTTTTAGGGACCAGAGGCCTGTCCTTCCAGCACATCTTGTTCATGAACTCTCCTGAGCTCACCAGGACTTTATTTTTTTAAGACAGGATCTTGCTATGTTGCCCAGGCTGGAGTGCAGTCATTGCACACTACCCTCCAATTCCTGGGCTCAAGAGATCCTCCCACCTCTGCTTACTGAGTAGCCAGGACTACAGGCATACACCACCATGCCTGGCTTTCTGTCATGATTTTTGAACATTAAGCTTGACTAATGTGAGAGTCGACTGTGTTGATCCTGGATAAATCAACAGGTGAATTGGTCCCTGGGGTTAAAGTTCTCATGAGATAAGTGGCTTTTCTAGCAAATAACATATAGGGTTGAGCTAATCTATTTTTCCAACCACTAATGTACAAAGGGGAAAATCTGATTCAATGACAACTAAAGGTGGCTTGTTTTGCATCATATAAAATTAGAGAAAGTTGATGGACCTACTTAGGTAAGTATTGCTTCTACAGGATCCCTAAATCACACAGTTTCTCTGGGCGGTTCTTTCTGTTTCTAGAAAGTAAAGCAAACTCTTATACTTTAGTGAACTTTTCTTGCTTTGTTTTCTATTCTTTTGAGATGAGATATGATATGTTTAGATTTCTAAATTTCGGTACGTATTGGTGTGTATTCAGTAAGGAATACATGGATCCTATTTAGGTCTAAAAGTCGGGTTAGGCAGAAAATGCCCTCAAAAGAGTTGTCCATTTTGTTTATTCCCTTGTCTCCTGAACAAAAAGGATTCATCCCCCACCCCAGGAACTGCCCATGCCAAGGTCCTCCATAATTTTCATTTTGCTCAATACAATGGTCTATTGTTGTCATCATCTTAAATTCTGAGAATAATTTGCCATGGTCTGTCACTTTTCCTGTCCTTTATGTACTTTCTCAACTTGATTTCCAAGGCCCTGCCTGTACATGAATTCTTTCTACCTCATTGTCTGACCTCCAGCCCCTCTTCTTCCTGACTTCCATACATTGTAGGACCTCAAGACATGGCCTTTGGTTCTCTCTTCTTCTTCTTTTTTTTTTTTTTTTTGAGACAGAGTCTCACTCTGTCACCAGGCTGGAGTGCAGTGGCGGGATCCTGGCTCACTACAGCCTCCACCTCCTGGATGCAAGCGATTCTCCTACCTCAGCCTCCCGAGTAGCTGGGACTACAGACGTGTGCTACCACATCCAGCTAATTTTTGTATTTTTAGTAGAGAGGGGGTTTCACCAGGTTGGCCAGGATGGTCTCGATCTACTGACCTCATGATCTGCTCACCTTGGCCTCTCAAAGTGCTGGGATTATAGGTGTGAGCCACTGCGCCCAGCCTTGGTCCTCTCTTGTTTGCTAGCTACACTTACTCCCAGGATGATCTTATTTTTTTCCTTTAAATACTACCTATATGCTAATTGCTCTCCAGTTTATTTCTCTGGCTTCTACATGTCCCTTGAACCCCACGCTCATATACCAGCTATCTACTTAGCAACTCTATTTGGGTGCCTAGTAAACATTTCAAACTTAACACATCCCAAATAAAACGGCATTCCCATCCCCGTCCAGCCAGCTCCCCACCTTTCTCAGTAAATGGCAACCCCAAGCCAAAACTCTTCCTGCTATCCCTGACTGCCCTTTTTTTGTTTTTCCTCATGCCCTGGATACAGTGTGACAGCTATGACCGTATCTTTGAAATAAATCAAGCATCTGACTACTTCTTACCACCTCCTCTGTTGCTACCCTGATTCTAGCTGCCATCATTTCTGGCTCGAATGATTGTGATAATCTCCTAACTGGTCTCCCTGTTTCTACTTCCTTATCATCACCCATTCTCAAAAGACAGTGATTCTTTACATATGTAAGCCAGGTGATGTCCTTGTTCCAAATCCTCTGCATTACCTAGAGTAAAAGCCAGAGTTCTTACAGTGATTTAGAAAGTTCTGCCCAGTGTCTGACCCTCTCCCAGGCACTCAGGCTACTTCTGCCCTGCTGGCCTCTGCCAGGCACCCACTGCCTTGAGTCTGTATGTGCTCTTCCCTCCTGCTCTTATGCTCATCGCCCCCTCCCTCACTTCAAATCTTAACTAAAAGAGCATTTGTGCAAAGAGAACAACCTGACTACCCTATGGAATAGTGCCTGACATCTCTACCATTTCCTCTTCCCCTTCCCTTTCCTGCTTTATTTTTCTTGAGAGCACTTATCTCTATGTGACCTACTATCTAAGGGACTTATTTTTTCTTTATTATCTATATCCCCTCCCCTGCCATACACATTCAGCTATAAGCCCCTTGAGGGTAGGAAATTTAGTTAGTTTAAGTTCACTGTTGTACCCCTAACACTGGAGGAGCTCCTGGGCTATAGCTGGCCCTTCGTAGATATTTGTAACATTAATGCATGATTAAGAAAATGTTTGTGGTCAGACGTGGTGGCTCACACCTATAATCCCAGCACTTTGGGAGGCCCAGGTGGGAGGACTGCTTGAAGCCAGGAGTTTGAGACCAGCTAGGACAACATAGTGAGACCCTGTCTCTACAAAAATAAGAAGAAGAATAATACAAAAAATGTTAGCCAGCATAGTGGCATGTACCTGTAGTCCTAGCTACCTGAAAGTCTGAGGTGGGAGGATCACCTGAGCCCAAGAGTTTGAGGCTGCAGTAAACTATGATTACACCACTGTACTGCAGCCTGGCAACTGAGTGAGATCCTGTCTCTTAAAAAAAAAAAAAAAAAAAAAAAAGAGTTTATGTTACTGGATACCCTGATTGAGTGGGATGGAAGCACTTCACATCTGTGTTAGAATCCAAACTATAATATGTGAAGTTTCACTTTATATGTTTGGCTGACTATTCACCAAATATTAATTGAGCATCTACTTTGTGCCAGGCATTTGTCTTGGCATTAAGGATAGGGCCATGAGCAAAACTCCACGCTCATAGGCTATCATGAATGTTCCTCCATTGAAAATTTATTTTGCAATATTTAATATATAAAAATACATTAACAACTTGTATTCTTTAGATGAAAAACATATAAAGAATAATGAATTCTTGTATGCCTTCCTTTCCCCTGAAGAAATGAAACCTTACCATTGAAGCAAGCCTCCATTTTATTCCTCTCCATTTCCTCCCTTGTTGCCATATGTAACTGCTAACCTGAATTTTGCATTTATCAATCTCATGCATTTTTAAAATATGTTTGCTACATATGGATCCTTAAACCACATATAGTACTATTTTAGGTTTAAATGCTATAAAAAATGCAAGTCTTCTTTTTGCTTTGTTCACTCATTTTTATTTATGAGATTCATTTGTGTTGATACACATAAGCATTCATTTTCATTGCCGTGTGATATCTCACTTAATCATTTCTTTGTCGCCTGTCACCTTACTTATCCATTCCTTCATGCCCCTTGTTTCTTACAAGGGGGATGGATAAGTGAGATATCTGTAGGTTGTTTCTAGTTGTTTGATACCGTAAATATTGTTGCCAAATCTGTCCAAAAAATTTTCTGCAAAGATAAAATACCTGCACTCATTAGGACTGTTGCCACTCGCCACATGTGGCTACGGAGCACTTGAAATATAGCTGGTGTGACTGAAGAATCACATTCTCAGTCTGTTTAGTTATAATTAATGTAATAACTATTGTATTGGAGAACACAATTCTACCTAATGTTATCTTCAGGTACATACGTGAATTTATCTTGGGCTGTAGTTTTTACCACAATCAGACCTGATGTACTCTTTTATTAATAAATATTTTGTATCACCCCATTTACTATCTTGAAATGAAATTCAAAACTTATCTGTACATGTTTTAAAAAAATCACTGCAATACACTTTCTGTGATATAAAGTAGAAATGTAAGAACAGTAATTTTAATAAAATAATAGGTATTTCAATATGTCAGTAACCACAAACTACGTTACACTACACTAGGTTAGGAGACATGAAGTTGTTCACAAATGCAGAGTGATAGAAGATTGTGAGATTGCTAAGTCAAACACTGCAAGTGATGCAGCCATTGGTGATGTGAACCACTCTTGGTTACGTTCTGAACAAAACACAATTCAGTCTGCCTTTATCTAGTAGTTGCATCTCTGAAAAATTTGATATACAATAAGACCTTATTATTTATATCTAAAACGGGGTTGCATTATACTCTTAGATAATTATAATCAGGTTTCCCACCTACATAAATGTTCTACTAGACCTTCTAAAGTCATGGAGGACCCAGGACAATTCTTTTTAGAATGATACCATCCAAATTTCAGGACATGCAGGATATCTGACCCTTACCTACTAAATGGCAGTAACATACACACACACACACACACACCCTCCGTCACTATTGTAAGCAGACCTGCCTCTTAGATGTGACGCCAGTCCTGTTGAGACCAATTGATCTGTGGTACATACTCAGCAGCAAAACCTCTGTCTCTCAAGATATGATCTCCAACTTTACTAAATATGCGCTTGTTCTCCCAGTTACTCCAGTTTTTCAAAGGGTTTAGACCAAGTGACATTCCCACTGCAAGTATATACAATGTATCATTTCTCCAAATATATGCAATATTTACCTCAAGTGTTACACTTTTTCTACGTTGCAGTTTTGCTGATCTCAACAGTTGGGTGTTAAAAAGCATAACTTAGCCATGTTTTATAATAACTCTTTGTACACCTCCTTCCAAAGTAGGACAGCCCTGTTTTTTTAAGTAAACCCAGAATAGCATGCCTGCTAACCTGAATGCAGGTATAGTCTCTTCCACCATTTTTCCAAGTGTTGTTATGACCCGAGAAGTCCCAAATTCTAGCTTCTCTTTACTAACCGTATGGAAACCTATCTCCATCTCCTTCCATCTCCCTTCAGATTTCACAGGGATCTGATGGGGGTCACCTAGACCTTCAAAACTGTCACTAAAATGCATTGAAATCCAAATCCTTAGTTTCACAGAGCAGATGCAGAGTGAGGTAAATGGAGCCAAGTCCATTATTATTAGAGGAGTGATAACAACCTGACCTTTACACTTCTGATTATAGCTATAAAACAGTGATTGCCACCATAATGGCAGAATTCTCCACAGATCAGGCTCACAATAACAAGCCCTTATTCTCACACTCATGGTCAACTCCAGCTGGGCTGATGCAGGGTTCAACTGGGCTGGGCAGTTCTGCTTCAAGTTGCACATTGGCTGGGCTTGGTTCTAGGCTTTGGGTTGAGTTTGGGTCGTCTCCACATTTTTTTATTCTGCAGCTTAGAATGATGGGCAGAGGTCAACCAGCCCCTGCTCTCCAGGCAGATCACTGGAGAACAAGACAATGTGTCCACCACTCAAGCATATCGAGGGCTGCTGCGTGCGTCACGCCTGCCAATTTCCAGTGGTCAAAGCATGTCATATAGGTAAGCCCAAAGGTGGGAAAATAGACTCCACTCTGAGGAAAAGGTGGGAGGGAGGGAGTGTGTGCCAAACAATAATCCAGTCCAACTCAAAGCAGCAAACTTTTGTAATGGGATAGAATCTGTGATTAATGGAACATTTTTGGTTTTATCACCAAACCATAACAAATGTATCAAAACCAATAACATGGATTAATGGAATAACCAGAAAGGAAGCACTTCTGTGTATGCACGCCTGCCCATGCTCTTCTCTCTTGCTTACCAAGCACACACATTCTGTCCACATAACCTTAGTTTCCTAACTCTTTAGTTAAATAAATGAGAGCTGTTGGGTTTGAAGCATGGCCTCAAGTGTTTCTCCAATGGGAAAAATCAGGGAAGAAACCTCCTCAGCTCTTTCTCCACCCTCCCTGTCTGCCAGGGCAATGAAACCCAGCCTCTTCAGTTAACCCTTTACTGAAGCACAGTGAACTTAAGAAACGTTTTGTTTCTCTCCTTTACGTGAGTCAATCTACTACTCTGGAATGTATACATTCCGTATCTTCACCATAATGAGGGACTGTGTGATTAGACTTCTTTGGCTTTTTAAGTTATCTAAGAGTAGAATAGATAATTAAGTTGTGGTACACTATTCTTATGGGATATTATACAGTAATGAAAATGAACACATTACATCGCATTCAACATGCACAAATCACAAACAATATTGAATGAAAAATTAGACACAAAATACTACATACTGTAATTCTGTTTATATAAAGTTCAAAAAATGAGTAAAAACTAAACTAGTGTTTGGAGATGCGTGCTTAGGTGGTAAGACAATAAAGAAAAGCAGAGAAATGATTTTCATAAAAGTCAGGATATTGATTACCTTTGTTCGGGGTGGCAGTGCTCTGGAGAGGGCAGGAGGGAATTTTCTGAGGTATAGACAACAATCTATTCCTAAGTCTAAGAATCTCAGAAAATTTTCATCTTGTATTTTTCCCCTTCTCCCTGTTCTTGTCCATTTTTCTTCTTGTATATCCTGCCCCTTCCCTAACAAGTGATCAAAGTAAGAGAAACACTTTATTTTTTTTTTTTTTTTTTTTTTTTTTTTTTTTGATATCGAGTCTTGCTTTTGTTGCCCAGGCTGGAGTGCAGTGAGGTGATCTTGGCTCACTGCAACCACCCCCTCCCGGGTTCAAGCAATTTTCCTGCATTAGCCTCCTGAGTAGCTGGGATTACAGGCTCCTGCTGCCATGCCTGGCTAATTTTTGTATTTTTAGTAGAGACGGGGTTTCACCATGTTGGCCAGGCTGGTCTCAAACTCCTGACCTCAGGTGATCCACCCATCGCAGCCTCTCAAAGTGCTGGGATTACAAACATGAGCCACCATGCATGGCGTAGAGACTCTTTTATCTGCTACTTAGCCAACAGTATCTTAAAAGTTTTACAATAGTTTTAAGCTATTAGTTATATTTTCAAGTAGGCATTAAATATGTATGTTCTGGAGAGGTTACTCTTGATAATCCCCCTTAACTATGTTGTTTATTTGATATAAGAGAGGAAAAACTCTTAGTGGACCTGGCTGAGGAATGGGTCACTGTAATGACCTGATCATTCCTACTAAGTGGAGATTACCCCTTCCTATGAACTGGTTTTGCCTTGACTCTGGACCATGTACATGACTACTCAGATGAGGTGACCGTATGTATCACATCTGGACTTTTTTCTAGGCTCACAAGTTTGTTTTGAATATTGTCTTTGTTGTCCACTTTCTAAAAATTGCACTTTGCCAGTCATCTTTATGTTAGGAATCAAGATAGTATTCATAGTGATAATATATTTATAAAAATCTAAAGGTCTCTGATAACTGTGTTTTGTTTCAATAACCTTTTTTTTTTTTTTAGAGCAGCTTTAATTTCATGGTAAAACTGAGCAGAAATTATCATATATCCTCTGTCCGTAACACACTCACAGCCTCTCCCACTACCGGTGTCTCCCACCAGAGTGGTACATTTGTTATAATAGATGAATCTACATTGACAGATCATTATCACCCAGAGTCCGTAATTTACACTGCTGTTCACTCTTGACATTTTACACTCTACAGCTTTGGAAAAATGTATAATGGCATGTATCCACCATTATAGAATCATACATAATAGTTTCACTGCCCTAAAAACCCTCTGCTCTGCCTATTCATTTTCCCTTTCTGCTAAACTCTGGCAACCCCTGATCTTTTACTGGTTCTATAGTTTAGCCCTTTCCAGAATGTTCTATAGTTGGAATCATACGTACACATGCAGACTTTCAGGTTGGCTTCTTTCCCTTGGTAATGTGCATTTAAGGTTTCTCCATGTCTTTTCATGGCTGGATTACTCATTTCCTTTTAGCGCTGAACATTATTTTATTGTCTGGAGGTACCACGGTTTATTTTTCCATTCACCTACTGAAGGATGTTTTAGTTGTTTTCCACTTTGGGCATTTACGAATAAAGTTGCCATAAACATTCATGTGCAGGCTTTTGTGCAGACGTAGGTTTTCAGCTCCTCCGGGTAAAAACCAAGGAGCACAATTGCTGGATCATATGGTAAGAAAATATTTCGTTTTGTAAGAAACTGCCAAAGTGTCTTCAAAAGTGGTTGTATCATTGGCATTGCTACCAGCAATGAATGAGAATTCCCATTGCTCCATATCCTCAGCCAGCACTGGGTGTTGCCAGGCCTCTGGATTTGGGGCATTCTAATAGGTGTATAGTAGTATCTCGATGCTGTTTTATTTTGCGTTTCCCTGATGACGTAGGATGTGGAGCATCTTATGTTATCTTATTTAATCTTTTGGTAATCTTAAAAGTTAGATTCAAAGATTTTTTTGCCATGTATACTTGTGTTGGTGAGGTGTCTGTATAGTTCTTTGGCCTATTTTTAAACTCAATTGTTTATATTCTTATTGCTGAATTTTAAGATTTGTTTGTGTATTTTGAGTAACAGCTCTTTATCTGATATATATTTTGCAAATATTTTCTCCCAGTCTGTGACTTGTCTTTGCATTTTCTTGACAGGAAAATTTTAGTTAAACAGAAGAAAGCAAAAAGTAAGAGAATGTTTTGAATCGCACCTTAAATATAAAACCTGAGAAGCTGTTAGCATTTCTGAAGATATTAGATTTCTTTAAAATATGATTATCAAGATAATCAAAGTGCTTCTGAATTTCTTGGCAAAATTAGAAAACTTTTAAAACCTCACATCAGTTGTTAATGAATTATGTGAAGGGGGGATCATACCTGTCTTGTTCACCTCTATATCCCTGGCAGAGTGCCTGACACATAGTAAGTGTTCAAAAAATATTTCTAAGTGAATGAATGTTCATTGTGGGTTAGCAACATTATAGATGTTATCTTATTTAATCTTTTGGTAATCTTAAAAGTTAGATTTTGGGGCCAGATGCAGTGGCCCACACCTGTAATCCCAGCACTTTGGGAGGCCAAGGCGGGCAGATCATGAGGTCAAGATATCAAGACCATCCTGGTCAACATGGTGAAACCCCATCTCTACTAAAAATACAAAAATTAGCTGAGCATGGTGGCATGCACCTGTAGTCCCAGCTAATCAGGAGGCTAAGGCAGGAGAACCTCTTGAACCTGGGAGATGGAGGTTGCAGTGAACCAAGATCGCACCACTGCACTCCAGCCTAGTGACAGAGTGAGACAATGTCTCAGAAAAAAAAAAAAGTTAGATTTTTGTGTCCTCACACTGTATCTGCAGATAAGGGAGATGCCCAAGGTCATACAAATAGGAAAGAGCAGAAATGGAAATCAGACTACAATGTGCCTGACTCTAAATCAAATATTTGTTCTACTGTGACACTTGTTTTAGCAAAGACTGAGAGTTGCCTATTCAACAGCCATTTCCTTCTGTGTCCTTAGGAACAGACCTTTTTATGCTAGTGTTCTAGACCTTTAAGTGATTCAGGTAAATCCTCATTGGTCTGCCCCCACTCCCCCTTTCTATAACCAGTTTAGAGTTTTGGAATATGACCTGGTTTTGGCTGTGAGACTGGAGAAAAATATTCTGGTGGTACAGCTAGGAGAGGAGTTTGGGAAAGGATTTTTGTTGCCTCTTTAACAAAGAAACACAAGAGAGAAACAGACCTTTGTTTGAGTCTTGAATGTTCTTGCATAGGCATGTGATTCCACAGCTACTGAAGCCATCTTGCTGCCAGGAGGGGAATGAGAAGACATCCCTAGGTGCCTAACATACTGTTGGACTCCCAGCATTGTTCAGAAAGTGGTAGTTGTAAATCAAGTCCTTGGTTTTCCTAAGCTAGTTACCTGAGCATTTGGGCTGCCCTGGAACCAGATAACTGTAGTATCAGTCACTCTGTGATACATATTCTACCAAGAGTTAATGGCTCTAGTGCACATGGTTGAGTGATTTACTCAGTGTGGTTTTAGGAGAAAAGAAGGATGGATCAGTGAGTGTTGCAGAAGGAAAAGAAAGCAAAAGGAGTGAGAAGCTGAAAGTATTGTTTAAAGAGACAGGTTGAAGAGTTAAACCAAAGCAGGACAAAGGAAGTAAAACCAGAAGTGGAGAGAGAGGGATGGGGCTTCACAATTGTGGAGGATAAGCAGGTTTAATTGGAGCAATGTGGATAGAAGGAGCGGATGGAAAGAAAGTTGAACACGTGGAGTAGCTCCAGGTGATACTAAGGGGAAGGGTGAGTTGCTAATATCTGTGTGGAGGTGAAAGTCAGTGATGTTGAGGAAGGTAAGGCACTGGGTATTGGAAAGGCATCCACACAGACAATGAAGACATCGGGATTATGGCAGATTTGGGATGAAGAGAAAAATGATAAACCATGTCAGGAAATGATGAGAACAAGAAGAAAAGATGGACAATGGCAAATTTAAGAGGCATAAGTTTCAAAAAGAAGGATTTTCACAGATTTGAGGAATACTGAATGAGCAAGTGTTACTAATTATTTAGCACTTACTGTGTACCACATTCTGTTCTAAGTGCTTTACATTTACGAAATTCATGTAATTCTCATCTGTGAGGTCAATACTGTAATTATCCCCCATTTTACAAATGAAAAAACTAAGGCTCTGAGATGGTTAATAACTTGCCCAAGGTCATAGACGTGTCTAGCCCACTGACCGAGTATGGACTTTGTTGTCTGCAAAGCCTATACTCTGTCAGTCTTCCTGCTTCTGCCCACCAGCCCAGCCAGCTCCTGTGGTTAAGTGGAAGATTCAAGAACTAGCAGCCTCCACTTACAACTGCAGGGAGGAGGTAGTTTCTGGGGTGGGAGCCATTCAGAAAACTCTGATCATAACCAGTCCTTGATAGAACCACCTCCTTTATGTTTTCCAGAGTCTAGTTCATTTAGTACTGAGACATGATAATGTGCCTTTGAACTATGGGTAAACTGCCCCCAAACCTTTTCAGGAGTGAGTACAGTATACTTTTAAAATAAATGGTCACATAATTATTAACTATAAGAATCCAATTATGTAAATGAATTGATTTGCATATTTTAGAGAATTTATATACTCCTCTCTATCTAAGAAGTGGCAAAGAACAAACTGATGTATATAACCATGAATTATACACAGTTTTGATTTTTCTCTGGCATTACATACTAAGTTTTATGGCAAACCAGTTCATGACTATTTTTTTAAATATAGTCTCCCTATTTTTCTTTTTGACTTTAGTTACCTGCCAGACACTGACTATTTTAAACCAAAAGCATAAGAATGCTCAGAAGAAGAGGTCTATATTGTTTGGCTCATATTAACTTCTGTTTTTTTATTAGTATTAAAGCCCCAAAAGTTATTGAAAAATGTTCAAGTCCTACAAGACACTGATAGGCCAGTTCCTCAGCTTTGGTGGAGAAAGCAGATTTCTCTTCTTGCAGAGGTACTCTTCATGAAAAGTGGAGCTCCAAGAAGAGTAGACATGAGGAAAACGTGAATTTTTACAAAAGGGAATGTACAGTGCAATTATAAACTGTAGCATGTACCCGTAATTGGAAGTCCACATCTCCCAGTTATATTCAATAATTCTGTTACATATAAAATAAGTGCTTTCAAAATGGGATTCAGGCATTATTTAGAAATGCATCTACTGAAGTGAAGCATACCACAGAAATTTATGCTAATTATAGATGAGATCATGGACAGTTTAATCCAAATTAAGAGTTGGATTTTTCAGATGTAGAGTCTCAATCAGTTCAGCTGAAAGACCAAATGATTTTCTTTTCATCTGAAGGGTTCAGAGAGGGAACTTTTGAAAAGATGCTATTGAAATCTTCAAGGTAGCTGTTCTTAGTGCAGCTTTGATTTCTAAAATAACTAGAAGGACTGTAGACCTACATGAAGGGAGAGAAGAGAAATTGAAGAATTGTTAGAAAATATTAAGTATTCTTTACTTCTACTACCACTCCATGCTTTGTGAAAAAAATTATTTTATGAAGTCAAGAAGTAAATTAGAAGAAAGCAGCACTGAAAGTCAACACAGACTGGTTTATTCAATACTTTCTCAGTATCCAATTTGCAAGGCACTGAGTTCCCTGCTAAACTATGTCTATATAGTGGGGGTGAGGAGAGGAGTAGGTCAAAATAAGTATGAGCTGCAAGTCTTCCTCCTCAGGCTGCTAATAAAATACCTGAATTTTATGTTTGTTGTTATCTTCCTTGTCTTATATAGTTTTTGCAGCCTTTGTCTTATATAGTTTAGAGATATAGTATATATCTCTAAACAATCTGTTGCTTAAATTTACATAATTTTGAACTTTACATATGTAGAATTATGCTGTATGTATTCTTCTGTATCTCAGTTTTTTCCATTAAAAATTGTCTTCTGAAAAAAAAATTGGAGGTATCATACTTCCTGATTTAAAATTATATTACAAAGCTACAGTAAACAAAATAGTGTAGCACAAAAACAGACACAGTAGAACAGAATAGAGTCCAGAAATAAATTCAAACATATATAGTAAACTAATTTTTGACAGGGACACCAAGAGGATATAGTAGGAAAAGGATAGGCTCTTCAATAAGTGGTGCTGGGAAAACTGAATTTCCACATATATGCAAAATTTATAAAATATAGGAACTAAAACTATAAAATTCCTTAAAGAGGTGGGGTGGATCCAAGATGGCTGATTAGGAGCAGCTCAGGATTGCAGCTCCCAGTGAAAGCATGGAGGAACTGCAGGGAAGTTCACAAGGCAGATGGGCGGAGCCCACAGCAGCTCAGCAAAGCCTTTGCAGGCAGACAGTGACTAAGTTGCCTCCTTGCTGGGCAGGGCAGCCCTGACAAAAAGCAGCAGCACAACAGAAACTCATAAATAAAGCCCTAACTCCCCAGGACAGAGCACCTGGGAAGAAACAGGGGGCGTTATGAGTTCTGCTGCAGCAGACTTAAACGTACCTGCCCAGCAGCTCTGAATGAACAACGGAGCTCAGGGCTCAGCAATTGAGCTCCTGTAAAGGACAGATTGTCTCCTCAAGCAGCTCCCTGACCCCCGTATATCCACAGAGTCACCTCATAAAGGAGAGCTCAACTGACATCTGGCAGGTATCCTTCTGGGACAAACATAGCAGAAGAAACTGGCAGCAACCCACTGTTCTGCAGCTGCTACAGGTGATCCCCAGGCAAGCAGGGCCTGGAGTGGACTTCAGCAGTCCTACAGCAGAGGGACCTGACTGTTAGAAGGAAAACTAAGAAACAGAAAGAAATAACTTCATCATCAACAAACTGGATGTTCACTCAGAGACCCAATCTGAAAGTAAACCACTACAAAGATGACAGGTGGATAAATCCACAAAGATGGGAAGAAACCAGGGCAAAAAGGATGAAAACGCCCGAAACCAGAACGCCTCTCCTCCTACAAGGGATCACAACTTCTCACCAGCAAGGGAACAAGGCTGGATGGAGAATGAGTGTGATGAATTGACAGAATCAGGCTTCAGAAGGTGGGTAATAAGAAACTTCCGTGAGCTAAAAGAACATGTTCTGACCCAATACAAAGAAACTAAGAACCTGGAAAAAAGATTTGACAAAATGCTAATGAGAATAAACAACTTAGAGAGGAATATAAGTGAATTGATGGAGCTTAAAAACACAACAGGAGAACTTGGTGAAGCATACACAAGTTTCAACAGCCAAATTGACCAAGCAGAAGAAGGGATATCAGAGGTCAAAGAGCAATGTAATGAAATAAAACAAGGAGGCAAGATTAGAGAAAAAAGGGTAAAAAGAAATGAACAAAGTCTCCAAGAAATATGGGACTATGTGAAAAGACCTAATCTACGTTTGATAGGTGTACCTGAATGTGACGTAGAGAATGAATCCAAGCTGAAAAATACTCTTCAGGATGTTATCCAGGAAAACTTCCTCAACCTAGCAAGGCAGGCCAATATTCAAGTCCAGGAAATACAGAGAACACCACAAAGATATTTGTCAAGAAGAGCAACCCCAAGGCACATAATCATCAGATTCACCAGGGTTGAAATGAAGGAGAAAATACTAAGGTCAGCCAGAGAAAAAGGTCGGGTTACCCACAAAGAGAAGCCCATCAGACTCACAGCAGATCTCTCAGCAGAAACCCTACAAGCCACAAGACAGTGGGGGCCAATATTCAACATCCTTAAAGAAAAGAACTTTCAACCCAGAATTTCACATCCAGCCAAAGTAAGCTACATAATTGAAGGAAAATAAAAGCCTTTACAAACAAGCAAGTACTCAGAGATTTAATCACCACCAGGCCTGCTTTACAAGAGCTCCTAAAAGAGGCACTAAACATAGAAAGGAACAACCAGTAACAGTCACTCCAAAAACATACCAAATGGTAAAGAGCGTCAACACAATGAAGAAACTGCATCAACTAACAGGCTAAACAGCTAGCTAGTATCAAAATGGCAGAATCAAATTCACACATAACAGTATTAACCCTAAATGTAAATGGGCTAAATTCCCCAATCAAAAGACACAGACTGGCAAATTGGATAAAAAGCCAAACCCATCGGTGTGCTGTATCCAAGAAACCCATCTCACATGCAAGGATATACAAAGGCTCAAAATAAAGGAATGGAGGAAGATTTACCAAGCAAATGGAGAGCAAAAAAAGCAGAAGTTGCAATTTTTGTCTCTTATAAAATAGACTTTAAAGCAGCAAAGATCAAAAGATACAAAGAAGGACATTCCATAATGGTAAAAGGATCAATGCAACAAGAAGAGCTAATGATCCTAAATATATACACACCCAACACAGGAGCACCCAGATACATAAGTCAAGTTCTTAATGACTTACAAAGAGACTTAGACTCTGACACAATAATAGTGGGAGACTTTAACAACCCATTGTCAATATTAGACAGATCAGCAATACAGAAAATTAACAAGGATATCCAGGACTTGAACACAGACCTGGACAAAGCAAACCTAATAGACATTTACAGAACTCTCCACCCCAAATCCACAGAATATACATTGTTCTCAGCACCACATCACACCTACTCTAAAATTGACCACATAATTGGAGGTAAATCACTCCTCAGCAAATGCAAAAGAATGGAAACCATAACAAACAGTCTCTCAGACCACAGTGCAATCGAGTTAGAACTCAGAATTCAGAAACTAACTCAGAACCACACAGCCTCATGGAAACTGAACAACTGGCTCTTCAATGTTGACTCGATAAACAATGAAATGAAGGCAGAAATAAAGATGTTCTTCAAAACCAATGAGAATGAAGACACAACATACCAGAATCTCTGGAACACATTTAAAGCAGTGTCTAGAGGAAAATATGTAGCAACAAATGCCCACATGAGAAGCAAGGAGAGATCAAAAATTGACACCTATCATCAAAATTGAAAGAGCTAGAAGAGCAAGATCAAAAAAACTCAAAACCTAGCAGAAGACAAGAAATAACTGAGATGAGAGCAGAACTGAAGGAGATAGAGATACAAAAAACCCTTCAAAAAATCAATAAATCCAGGAGCTGGTTTTTGAAAAGATCAACAAAATAGACCACTAGCCAGATTAATAAAAAGAAAAGAGAGAATAATCAAATTGATGCAATAAAAAATGATAAAGGGGATGTCACCACAGATTCCACAGAAATACAAACCATCATCACAGATTATTACAAACAACTCTATGCACATAAACTAGTAAACCTGGAAGAAATGGATAAATTCCTGGACACTTGCATCCTCCCAAGCCTAAACCAGGGAGAAGTTGAAACCCTGAATTGGCCAATAACAAGGTCTGAAGTTGAGGCAGAAATTAAGAGCCTACCACCCAAAAAAAGCCCAGGTCCAGGTGGGTTCACAGTCGAATTCTACCAGACATACAAAGAGGAGCTGGTACCATTCCTTCTGAAACTATTCCAAACAATCCGAAAAGGGGGAATCCTTCCCAAATCATTTTATGAGACCAACATCATCCTGATACCAAAACCCAGCAGAGACTCAAGAAGAAAAGAAAACTTCAGGCCAATATCCATGATGAATATAGATGGAAAAATCTTCAATAAAATACTAGCAAACTGATTGCAACAGCACATCAAAAAGCTTATCCACCATGATCAAGTAGGCTTCATCCCAGGGATGCAAGGCTGGTTCAACATACGCAAGTCTATAAACGTAATTCACCACATAAACAGAACCAAAGACAAAAACCACATGATTATCTTAGTTGATGCAGAGAAGGCCTTTGATAAAATTCAACAGCCCTTTATGCTAAAAACCCTCAACAAACTAGGTATCGAAGGAACATAACAAAAATAAAAGCTATTTATGACAAACCAACAGCCAATATCATACTGAATGGGCAAAAACTGGAAGCATTCCCTTTGAAATCTGGCACTAGACGAGGATGCCCTCTCTCACCACTCCTATTCAATATAGTACTGGAAGTTCTAGCCAGAGCAATCAGGCAAGAAAAAGAAAGAAAGGGTATTCAAATAGGAAAGGAGGAAGTCAAATTGTCTGTATTAGCAGACGACATGATTGTATATCTAGAAAACCCCATCGTCTCAGTCCAAAATCTCCTTAAACTGATAAGCAACTTCAGCAAATTCTCAGGATACAAAATCAATGTGCAAAAATCACAAGCATTCCTATACACCAATAACAGACTTAAAGAGAGCCAAATCAAGAATGAACTGCCATTCACAATTGCTACAAAGAGAATAAGATACCTAGGAATACAACTAACAAGGAACGTAAAGGACCTCTTCAAGGAGAGCTACAAACCACTGCTCAACAAAATAAGAGAGGACACAAACAGATGGAGAAACATTCCATGTTCATGGTTAGAAAGAATCAATATCATGAAAATGGCCATACTGCCAAAGTAATTTACAGATTCAACATTATCCCCATTAAGCTACCAATGACCCTCTTCACAGAACTGGAAATAACCACCTTAACTTTCATATGGAACCAAAAGAGAGCCCGCATAGACAAGTCAATTCTAAGCAAAAAGAACAAAGTGGGAGGCATCACACTACCGGACTTCAAACTATACTACAAGGCTACAGTAATCAAAACAGCATGGTACTGGTACCAAAACAGAGATCTAGACCAATGGAACAGAACAGAGGCCTCGGAAGCAACACAACACATCTACAACCATCGAACCTTTGACAAACCTGACGAAAACAAACAATGGAGAAAAGATTCCCTGTTTAATAAATGGTGTTGGGAAAACTGTCTAGCCATGTACAGAAAGCAAAAACTGGACCCCTTCCTGACACCTTACACTAAAATTAATTCTGGATGGATTAAAGACTTAAACATAAGACCTAACACCATAAAAACCCTAGAAGAAAATCTAGGCAAAACCATTCAGGACATAGGCATAGGCAAGGACTTCATGACCAAAACACCAAAAGCATTGTCAACAAAAGCCAAAATAGACAAATGGGACCTAATCAAACTCCACAGCTTCTGCATGGCAAAAGAAACAGCCATTAGAGTGAATCCGCAACCAACAGAATGTGAAGAAAATTTTGCAGTCTACCCATATGACAAAGGGCTGATATCTAGAATTTACAAAGAACTAAAAGAGATTTACAAGAAAAAAACAAACAAGCCCAGTCAAAAGTGGGCAAAGGATATGAACAGAACACTTTCCAAAAGAAGGCATACATGAAGCCAACAAACATATGAAAAAATGCTCATCATCAATGGTCATTAGAGAAATGCAAATCAAAACTACATTGAGATACAATCTCATGCCAGTTAGAATGGCGATCATTAAAAAATCGGGAAACAACAGATGCTGGAGAGGATGTGGAGAAATAGAAACATTTTTACACTGTTGGTGGGAGTGTAAATCAGCTCAACCATTGTGGAAGACAGTGTGGCGATTCCTCAAGGACCTAGAAATAGAAATTTCATTTGCCCCAGCAATCCCATTACTGGGTATATATCCAAAGGATTATAAATCATTCTACTATAAGGACACATGCACACCAATGTTCATTGCAGCACTGTTTACAATAGCAAAGACCTGGAACCAACCCAAATGCCCATCAATGATAGACTTGACTGGGAAAATATGGTACATATACACTGTGGAATATTATGCAGCCATCAAAAATGATGAGTTCGTGTCCTCTGTAGGGACATGGATGAACCTGAAAACCATCATTCTCAGCAAACTGACACAAGAACAGACAATCAAACACCACATGTTCTCACTCATAGGTGGGTGTTGAACAATGGGAACACATGGGCACAGGGAGGGGAGCATCACACACTGGTGTCTGTCAGGTGGAAATAGGGGAAGGACAGCGGGGGGTGGGGAGTTGGGGAGACATAGCACGGGGAGAAATGCCAGATATAGGTGATGGGGAGGAAGGCAGCAAATCACACTGCCGTGTGTGTTCCTATGCAGCAATCTTGTATGTTCTTCACATGTCCTCCCAAACCTAAAATGTGATAAAAAATAAAAATAAAATAAATAAAATAAAATTCCTTAAAGAGAACACAGAAAGCTCCTGGGCATTGGGCTTGGAAGTAATTTTTTGGATATCACATCGAAAAATGATAAAAAAGCTCAGTCTACAAAAGCAAAAGTAAATAAATGGGAGTACATTGAACTACAAAGATTTCCACCGCAAAGGAAATAACCAACAAAATAAAATGGTAGCGTATGGATTGGGAAAAATATTTGCAAACCATGTATCTGATAAGGGGATAATATCCAAAATTAATAAAGAACTCATACAACTCAATAGTAGGAAAGCAAATAGGCTGATTTTAAAATGGGCAAAGAACACTTGTTGACATTTCTCCAAATAAGACATATAAGTGGCCAACAGACAAATGAAAAGGTACCCAACGTCATTAGTCATCAGGAGAATGCAAACTAAAACCACTGAGATACTACCTCACACCAATTGGGATGGCTATTAGCAAAAACACAAAGGATACATTTTGGTGTAATTGTGGAGAACAGGGAGCCCTGGTACATATTTGGTGGGGTTATAGATTGGTACAACCATTATGAAAAATAATACTGAGATGTCTAAAGAAATTTAAATGAAAAGCATGATGATCTGACCCAGCAATCCTTCTTCTGGGCATAGACCCAAAGTAAATGAAATAATCACCTTGTAAAGACATTGACACCCCATGTTCATTGCAGCACTATTCTCAATAGCCAAGATATGGGCCAGGCACAGTGGTTCACGCCTGTAATCCCAGCTCTTTGGGAGGCTGAGGCAGATGGATCATGAGGTCAGGAGTTCAAGACCAGCCTGGCCAAGATGGTGAAACCTCATCTCTACTAAAAATACAAAAAATTAGGTGCAGTGGTAGGCATCTGTAATCCCAACTATTTGGGAGGCTGATGCAGGAGAATCACTTGAACCTGGTGTCGGGTGTTGCAGTGAGCCAAGATCGTGCCACTGCACTCCAACCTGGGCAACAGAGTGAGACTCTATCTCAAAAAAAAAGAAAGTCAAAAAGTCATTCACCCTTCCGTGTTCATTGCAGCACTATTCTCAATAGCCATGACATGAAAAGATCCTAGGTGTCTGTCAATGGACAAATGGATAAACTATTACATGTATATATTTCTCTTACACTGAATGTATATTATTCAATATTGAAAAAGAAGATCCTGCCATTTGCCACATATAGATCAACCTGGAGGATGTTATACTAAGTGAAATAAGCCAGACGCAGAAAGAAAAATATTGCATTATCTTGCTTATTTGTAAAATTGAAAGGAAAAAGTCAAATATAGAGAGATAGAGAATAAAACTGTGGTTATGAGCATGGGATAGGGAGATGTAGGTCAAATATGTGGACTGAATAAGACTATGGATCTAATGTATATCATGAGGAATATGGGTAATAAAATTGCACTGTATTTGGAATTCCTGCTGAATAGATTTTAGCTACTCTTGCCACAAAAACAAAGAAGAAATAGGAACCCATGTAAGATTATGGATAAGTTAATTTTCTTCACTATATGTTACTATTTATATGTATCCCATAACATCGTGTTGCATACCTTAAATGTATACAATAAAAATGTATTTTAAAAAAATATCTCTGGGATTTATTCATGTTGCGGCAAGTAGGAATAATTAATTCATTTTGAATCACTATAGAGTATTCCATCTTATGAATATGCTATAATTTACAGCATAATTTATTTTTGCCTTGGGTGAATATTGAAATTTTTATAGGCTTTTATTTATTTGTGTGTCTGCTTGGCTCTTACAAACATGGCTACCTTGAACATTTTTATATATCTCCTGGCATTTATATGCAAAAGTTTATCTAAGTTTATCCTAGATAAATTATGCCTAGAAGTATAATTGTTGAGTTATTGGACATGGGCATCTTTAATTTTATTTACTGGATAATGCCAACTTGTTTTCCAGAGTACTAATTTATACATTTGTCCATTAGTATCTGTGGAGGATTGGCTCCAGGACTCTCTATAGATATCAAAATACACGAATACTGAAGTCCCTTGTGTAGAATGGCATAGTATTTGCAAATAACCTATGCATATAACCTATCCCATGTACTTTAAATAATCTATAGGTTACTTAATATACCCAATACAATGTAAAGATTATGTAAATAGTTATGCTGTATTAAGAAATAATGATAAGGAAAAAAATTGGTACTTGTTCAGTACAAATGCAAGCACCCTCTTCTTTCCAAATATTTTCTATCCACAGCTGGTTGAATCCATGAATACAGGACCCATGGATACAGAAGGCCAACTGTATTCATACTTGCCTTCTGTTATTGCTTGAGAATCTCTTCAACGTTTTTAATTATTTTAATATTTAATAAATATTTAAAATTAAATTTAATTTTAAAATAATTTAATATTAAAATTTAATATTAAATTATTTTAATATCCAACTTTTTAATTATTGCTGGTTCAAAGTAGTATTTTTATGTTATTTTAATTTACATTTCCTATATGCTTGTTGCCATTCCTGTTCTCTTTCTGGAAAATGCCCATTTGTGGTTTTTGCCCATTTTTTCTATTGGGTTGTCTTTTTTTCAGAGATTTTGAGTTTTAAAAATTATCTTTTGAGTTCCATAGATTCTGCAGACTAATCCTTTGCTAGATATACATGTCACAAATTGGGGTTTATTGAACAATGCAATTATTCATTTTAATGTAGTTCAATATATTAACTTTTTTCTTTATGATTTGCTTTAGATATCTTGTTAAAGAAATTCCTACCTACTATGAGACAATTTATTCTCCTTTATTTCCTTCTAAAAGTTTTGAAGTTTTGCCTTTCCCATGTAAGTCCTTCGTCCAACCTGAAACTCAATAATGCATTTCCAATTAAGTTTTATAATTTTTTCCATAATTGCCTTACATATTGAGATAATTGTACATTTTCTTTCTTCACAGTTTGTTAAAGTAGTATTAGAGTAATAAACTTGAGAACGTTTAATCAACCTGCATTCCAGAAACAAATTCAACTTGAGCCTGATGTACATTGTGTAATTTAGTTTGTGAATATTTCCTTGGTGATTTTCATACCTGTTCTTAAAGGAGACTAATCTATAATTTTCCTTGGTTTTGATCTCACAGTTATTTTACCCAAGAAAGTATTTTAATGCTTTTATCCTTAAAGTATATTTTGTCGATATTAGAATATCTGCATTACCTAAATTTTATTAGTGTATATGTATACCTATATACCTACACATATGTGTTTGTGTAGTCATTAAGCTGTACACTTAGTATTTCTGCATATTGTCATATGTAAACTGTACCTAATAAATTACTATTGTTGTTTTTAAAAAGAACATAATAAGCAACCAAGAAAACATGGACTATTCAGCTGCAACCATCAACTTTCAGTAATGGAGAATGGCAGGTAAAACCAAACAAAGATGCATAAACTAAAGCAAAATTTCAAAATCCTTTCATTTTGGAAACAAAAACCTCCCATTAAAAAATTTCTTTGGCGTAAATCTGTTGGTAGAAAGATCTGTTTTTGTCTTCAAAAAGTTTGTTTATGAGAAACTAGAAGCTTTCCTGCCAAGATCAGGAACAGGGCAAGGATGTCCCTTCTGACCACTCCTTTCAACATAATACCAGAAGTTCCAACTAATGCAGTAAGATGAGAGAAGGAAATATATATACAGACTTGGAAGGAAGAAAGAAATAAACTGTCTGTATTCACACGAGACATAATTGATTATCTAGAAAACCTGAAAGAATCAACAACATCAAAAAAATTCCTGGGGCCAGGCACAGTGGTGCATGCCTGAAATCCCAGCATTTTGTGAGGCTGAGACAAGAGGATTGCTTGTGGTCAGGAGTTCAAGACCAGCTTGGGCAACAAAGTAAGACCTTGTTTCTACAAAAAATTTTTTAAAAATTACCCAGTTGTGGTGGTGTGCATCTGTAGTCTCAGCTACTAGGGAGATTGAGGCAGAAAAATCACTTGAGCCCAGGAGTTTGAGGCTACAGTGAGCTATGATTGTGCCACTGTGCTCCAATTTGGGTGACAAGAGAATGACTCATCTCTAAAAAGCAAAAAAACAAAAACGACAACAACAACAAAACAAATTAATAGATGTTGGTAAAGTTACAGTATAGAGGGCTAATGTACAAAAATCAATTGCTTTTCTATACACTAGCAAAGACCAAGTGGAATTTGAAATTAAAAACATAATGCCATTTATAGAATATCATCTCCAAAAATGAAATGCCTAAGTATAAATTTAATAAAATATGTCCAAGATCTAGATGAGGAAAACTGCAAAACTGCAATGAAGGAAATCAAAGAAATAAAAAGATGGAGAGATAGTCCATGTTCAAGTATAGGAAAACTCAAAATTGTCAAGACATCAGTTCTTTTCAATGTGATCTATAGATTTAATGTAATTTAAGTCAAAATCCCAGCAAGTTATTTGGAGGATAGCAACAAACTGATTCTAAAGCTTATAGGAAGAGGCAAAAGACCTAGATTAGCCCACACAATATTTAAAGAGAAGAATAAAGTCAAAAGACTGGCACTACCAAATATCAAGACTTACTGTAAAGCTTTGATAATCAAAACAGTGTAGATTTGGCAAAACATAGACTAATAGATCAATGGAACAGAATAAAGAGCTCAAAGTAAACCCACATAAATATAGCCAACTAATCTTGGACAAAGAAGCAAAGGCAATTCAATAGACAAAAGACAGTCTTTTCAACAAATGGTGCTGGAACATCTGAATATCAACATGCCAAAAAAAAAAGTATGGAACAAATTCACACCTTTCACCAAAATTAGTTCAAAATACATTATAGACCTAAGTGTAAAATTCGAAACTATAAAACTACTAAAAGATAGCATGGGAGAAAACCTATGACCTTGGGTATGGTGCTCACTTTTTAGGTACAACACCGAAGGTCCGGTTCTTGAAAGAAATAATTGATAATTTGGTCTTCATTACAATTAAAAACTTCTGCTCTGAAGAAGACAATGTCAAGAGAATAGATAGCAAGTCACAGACTAGACTGGGAGAAAAATATTTGCAAAAGTCCAGTTTGATAAAGGTCTTGTTATCCAAAATATATGAAGAAATCTTAAAACTCAACAGAAGACAATGAACAACTCAATTTTAAAAAAGTGGGCCAAAGAACTAAGAGCCGTCTCACCAAAGAAGATATACAGAGGGCAAGTAAGCATATGAAAAGATATTCCACATTGTATGTCATCAGGGAAATACAAATTAAAACATCGTAATACCACTATACACCTATTAAAATGGCCACAATTCCAAACTGTGGCAACACCAAATGTGGGTGAGGATGTGGAACAATAGGAACTCTCATTCATTGTTGGTGGGAATGGAAAATGATACAGGCCTTTTGGAAGACTGTTTTTCAGTTTCTTACTGAAACATACTCTTAACATATGATCCAGCAATTGCACTTATTGGTATTCACCCAGAGATGATGAAAACATATGTCCATGTAAAAACCTGCACATGAATGTTTATGGTAGCTTTATTCATAATTGCCAAATCTTGGAAGCAACCAAGGTGTCCTTCAGTAGGTGGGTGGATAAACTTTCGTTCCTCCTGACAGTGAAATAATATTCAGCACTAAAAAGAAATGAGCTACCCAGCCAGGAAAGAACATGGGGTACATTAAATGCACATTGCTAAAATCTAATCTAAAAGACTACATATTGTATTATTTCGACTGTATGACATTCTGAAAAAGGCAAAACTATGGAAACAGTAAAAGATCAGGGGTTGCCAGGAGTTAGCAGAGAGGGAAGGCTGAATTGGTGGTGCACAGAGTATGTTTAGGGCAGTGAAACTATTCCGTACAGTGGATATATGTCATTACGTTAGTCCAAACTCACAGAATGTACACCACCAAGAGTGAACCCTAATGTAAACTATAAACTCTGGATGATAACGATGTAACGTAGGTTCATCAATTGCAATGAATATGCCATTCTGATGCCAGATGTTGATTGTGGGAGAGGTTGTGGTGTGTAGGATTGAGGGCTGTATGATTATCCTGTACTTTCTGCTCAATTTTACTGTCAATTTTATTTTTCCTTTGTTTTAGAAACATAGTTTCACTAGAAATATCTGAAAACTTAAAGTCGCAAACACTGATTATTCCACTATTGCTGCTGAAAAATCAGCTGTCAGTTTGGCAATGTTTTGATGGTAATATCTTTTTCCGGCTTCTTTAAAAGCACTTTTTATTGTTGGCATTCTGCAGTTTCACCATATTCTTTCTGGGTATGCATTTCTTCTTATTTGCCTTGTTTGGAATTCACTGTTTTTTTTTTTGTTTGTTTGTTTGTTTTTGCACCAGAGAATTTGTCCTTTCATTCATTTTGGAAGACTATAAATCACTAAATATTTTCTTTTATTTTTCTTTTGTCTCCTTTAACTCCAATTAGAAATATGTGAGACTCATGGTCTTTTCAAAAATAGCTTCCTAGAGTTACTTCATCTTTGTCAAAAGCCGTGGAAAATATATCCCACATAGGAGTTTTTGAACTTGCCTTTACAATCTGCCTGAACCTTAATCTTCCTGAATTGTCTTCTGCTGTTAAAGGCCAATTGCTTAGAATGTGAGGGAATACAATAACAAATTATAATGTTTTACACTGATGAATTTATTTGTGGGATTCACAGCAACTTGATTCTTGATATTATGGAAACTAAGTTTGGTGTCTTTATAATGCCATCGAAATGTGAGATGATCCAGTCTCCTTGGTCATAAGAAATGATGGAAATGTCCCATAATAGAAAAGAAGTGGGTAGTGCCACTGATCAATGCCATCTGCAGATTTTTAAAATATAGTTGTTAGAAGTTTGGGCTGTAACAAATTAATAAGGAATTTATAGGGCTTCCAGTGTATGGCATGGGTATAACACTTATTTTTAAAAGAGATTTGCAACTCTTTTTTATTATGTGATTTTTAAAAGACTTTTCTTTACTCATTAATAAAAAGACAGACCACTAATGTGTTCCTCACAAGCATAAACAATAGGGAAATAGATAACCTTATTCACTGCTGATGAATGTCTCCATCTGCATATATTTGATAGTATCTCAGGGCAAATATTTAAATGCTGCTGTGTCAGTATATTTCTTAACATTTGGAAAGAGCACATCCTGAATGAGGCCCTGTAGGCAGTAACAATATTCAGGATGGCTGCCTCTGTTTTTGCCAGATCACCTTCTAAAATGAATAAAACCTATTTTTCCAGGAATCTAAGCTTTGTCTAGGACTTCCAATGGCAAATTCTCTGTATATAAAATAACAGTGACACTATTCAATCAACCACTTTTGCCTTAGTAACATTAAGCAAGAAAAGCTAAGTAATTGTTTTAAGTAGAATGAACAGGACAGGAGGAAAGTGAAGATATTATTTGATTAAGTGGAACAGTTTAGAAATAAAAATAGTCCTGCTATATATGCAAAATGGTAAGAGGAATGATTTGATCAATGCAATTGTTTATTGCCTGCCTACTCTGAGCAACTTAGTTCCAGTTCTCAGAGCACTTACATTGATCAAAAGTTAATTCCAAGGGCAAAAAACAGCAAACAAATAAAAAGTATACAGGTTAGTATAACATTTACTAAGAGCTATATATTTTGTAGGCACTGACTGTGCTGGATAAAAGAAGAAAAAGACATGGTTCTCCTCTCATATAATTAAATAAACTAATGCAGTCATATAAGTCACTTTAGAAGACATGCTATTATAGATTCCTGTCACCACGTAAGTTGGCTCTACATCGACGCATGAGTCAGGTTCACCACACCCTGACAAAAAGATGAAGCCAGTGTTGCTTACGGCACAGAAAGCTCCATTGTGAGGGCCTGGCACATGAGAGAAGGTGTGCCTCAGACGTGACTGAATTCTTAGAGGATAGGGTGAAGAAGCTGGAAATGCTATTCCTGGGAGACTGGACTGATGAGGCAGACATCAGTCACCAGTCCACCAGAAACAAAGAGTCATTGATCCTGGTGCCAGCCTCAGGGCTTCTGCAACAGAGTTTGCCCCAGACTATCAGATAGAGTTCATTGCCACTCTCTGCACCATCACAAGCAGTCAGGAACTCCTGAGAAAGGAGTGCTTGCACAAAAGCAGAAGAGAAGAGGTTGAAAGCAGGTTATGCTTTTTTTTGCATAAGTAGAATGACAAAGCAGTATACTTCATGTGGTTTCATAAAGCTTCAAAACCAAAACTTCTAAATTAGGAGCGAAGAACTGATCAGTTAGTATTCCAATTAAACTAAATTATAGGTGCCAACTTCTTATTCATAAAATCTTCTTTTGCTCCCATTTCTTAGCTTGGGAATGGGAGCAAAATAATTTTTTTTCCAAGTTGTTAACCACATTAATGGGTAACATGTTGAATTCTTTAGTGAAACTCTCACCTTTACACTGGAGATAGTAAGATTTCTTACTAAGGGTTTTCTTATTCAAAAATTCAAATGGCTTCAACAAATTCTTCCAGGATAGATGGTGACCTCAAAGGTATGTTCCTCTACCTGATATTTTCTGCAAAATCAACTATTTCTCTCATTCTTCATTACTGATTCTATCTCCTAGTATATCTTTGGCAGACATAAATATGATGTGGCAAGTATGCACACTACTTTGACAGGAAGTACTAACATGGTTTATCTGAGGTCTGTGATTGGTAAGAGCTTGAGGGTGCCATACATGAGTGACCTTGGTGTTGAGTTCATGAAAGATACTGACTAGACTGAGATTCATGGGGAAAAAAAAATGATGACCTAAAATTCCACTTGGTCAAAGCAAATATAAAGGTTATTGTTGCATAAATCAAAGATAGGCTTACATAAGTAGAAGTCTAAAACTTTAGGCTGGTTGTAGAGAGAGAGACTTTGAGGGAAATGATCTTATCCTATCTGGGGGAGATCTAACACTCCAGTGAAGGTGGGAAGTGTACAGAAAAGGCAATCATCATTGTGGAAAGGAGTCACAAAGTGGAAACGTTAATCAGAAAGAGGGAGAACTTTGCAAAGCTCTCAGCCTTTACAGTCAGCTTTAGGAAGCTAAAATAAACCCACAGATCCACTCTGACTTTCTATATTCCTTTTCTCATTTGGATCCACTTCCAACATTTTATCCTCTATGCTTTTAAATGTTGTGAAATATCTCTGAGAATTCCTTTAATGCGAAGCTTTGTTTATTTGTTTTGGCTAGCATCACTACCTCTGGGACATCTTCATCCTTTTAGCCACAATCACTTTCCTCATTTACGTGGATAAATTTGCCTTCACTCTAGAGTCTCTAAAAGGTTGGCAGTGTCAACATTCTCGCTGTCTGGTCTTTCTTCTATAATTCCATTTGCAACTGATTCAGATTTTACTTCCAGTGTTATCACTTAGCATTTATTTGTGCACTTTCATCTTTCTTGGCCAATTCTCTCTTGCATTTTTGTAAAATGTCACGTGAGTTCATCACTGGGAGTCAAGGAAGTAACACAGCTACATGGTTTGCTGTGTGTGCATGAACTGTAATAGTTATGCAGTTATACCCAGTTAATATATTATGGTAACTGAAATAGGAATTATGTTTTTGGGAGAGTAGTATTATTAACTAATTCATAGTAATTAAAATTTTGTACATATTGGAACTGTGCAAAGGGAGGGTTGCCTACACAGGCAGAGGACTTACACTGTAATTGTCCATGCGCTTCTTAGCTTAATTTTAATTTTTGTATTCCTATGAAATTTGCAGATATTTTATAACTGAGAGTGGCTTTTTTCCACTTGTTTGGAATGGTTTTCTTACTAATTCATGATAAGGAAGTCTTACTGGCTTTGCATATTCTTTATCTTGTGAACTGTTATGTATTGCATGGTTCTCTGCATAAGTAAATGCTATTCAACCTCATTGATAATCTAGAAAGTTTTAGTCTCCCATGAAGATAAGATGTGAATTTAGAATGTAGCAAAAGGTAATTATTTCCACAAATTCATTATAAAAAGAAAAAAATCCAAAATGTTCTTCCCGTTTTACTTGACACTATATATCTTTTTCCTTTCTAGAAATTATGCAGGGTCATCCGTTAGAATGGTTCTAATATCTCAAGTAACATTTCATCTACTCTTACTTTATTATTGATTTTACGCAAAAATTGGACTTCTTTGTCAAAACATGTAATTATGCCTTATAAATGTTAGGTGTTTTTGGAGGGCTAAAGAAACATGTATTTTACCTAGTGTGCTGAGAGAAGATTCCTCCAAAAAGGGATGGTCTAATGTTGGCAAACTAAGCTGCTCCATGTAACTTCAGTGTTAGAACAACCACACTCTATAGAGCCATCTTTTCATTTTTTGGTATACGTCTTTAATTTTCTTACATTTATAGGTCTACCAAGTGGCTCACTCACACATCACCTCGAAGATCTGGCTCATGCTAGAAGCAGGACAAGGCAACTCTGCACACACGTGTGCTTTGCTTATCAAAAATGTTTTTGCACATCTCTAAACTTGATTGCAGTCATTTAATGTTTTCATTTGTATCAAATTATTAAATAAAATCTGTATACTGTATTCCATAATATTAATTAGTCCATTGCTTCAAAGCCAATTTTTTACCAACATAACAGACAAGAAATGTATGCTTCACATAAATTGTGGCTCCGAATATAATAATTCATTTGGCGAAAAATAAATATTTGAAACATAAGTGGGGTCAGAAAATCACCTATTTCATAGTATTAAATTATTTATTCTCTTAATTGGTCTTTTATCAAGAGCTCACTTGTACTTTTCTCTAAGTGCTCTCCAAATAGGAGTGTATTTCTTCATTATCATCATATTTCTATTTTTTATTCACATATAGTTTCCTTATCTATATATACTTAAAAACTTTCCCTCTTAAAATTTCTTCTTTTTCCTTTCTAGAAATTGCCAGATCCTTCCCTTATAACTTTTTCCTCCTTTTTAACCCCACTTCTCTTGTTACTGAAATCCCAAGATTAACGAGGCTACCTTCTAATAAATGCCTTCAGGTGGACTGTAAAGCCATTTTCCTTTTGTAAAATTAATATGAAAAAAATCCGAGTGGACCTAAATTTCTGTCGTCTAGTGAGTTTGTAGACTGAAAAGAATGAAAGTGTACAAATTCTTATTAAAGGTGCCCATATCTGCATTTTTTATAAACGGTGGCTCCGTGTACACTTTGTCTACACCTGGCAAGAGACCTGGATTATGGCCAAAGCCAGTTTGTGGACTTCAGCTTCACCAGTAGCTCCTGCCAAGTTATTTGAGCTGAGGTAACTAAAAGAATGGATTAGCCAACCATTTATTACTGATGATAAAAGAGAAGAATTTGCATTTTCTGAAAAATTAAGATATGTATTTCTGTTATTTGAAACGAAAAAATTACTTAGCCTTTCCATTCCCTAGAACATTACTTAGAGTGGAGTTACATCAGTGAGCATGATAGTCACATTTCTTGACCTCATAAAACTTATAGTTTATTGAAATTAATATCCTAACACTATTCCTTTGACTTTCTGTTAATCTTTCAACCTCTCTTTGCAGGTTACATCTAAATAGCATATGCTTAGTTTCAAAAATTAAAAGAATGAAAATAAACATTATCAGACTTTCATAACACCCCTTGAGATAGAGTTGCCAGAAAAAAATATAGAATGCCCTGTTAAATTTGAATTACATATAAACATTAAATAACTTTTTATATATAAGTATGTCTTATACAATATTTAGGTATACCTTAAATTGGATATACCTAAATATGGAAAGTCTAAATAAGAGAATCTCTGGATATCATCAAAGTAGGAAGAGTGACATTCACTATCAAGAGATCACTATGATGGCAACAGTCTGTCCACTCTACATCCCACAACCCCTGCCATTCTCAATGCCCCCCGCCCCTAGGCCACCCGATAAACAGTATCATCTCAGAATCAGATTGATACTGTACTTCAAACTAGCTAGTCATCTCAATCTATCTTCACCATATATGCTTATTAATGTGATATATTGTATACAGCAAATACCATACACAGCACCCTCTCTACTATCCATATTTAAAAATACGTCTAACTGATCAGGTCATAGAAGATTACTTCCAAAATATTCTGCATAAAGAACAACCTGAAGGAAATTCAGTAATAAGGCATGGCTCAATTTCAATGGCTAAATTACCAATTCATATTTTGAGTTTATAAATAGTCCTGAGTATTGATTTTGAATTAGGAGATCAAATGTTTTTATTCCAATTCAGGATTTTACCTTTTGTCCACATTTTGGGGGATACAGGAAAACAGAAGACATAATTGTTATCCTCCAAAATGAACTGGTGGCCTTGTTTAATTGACACTCTTTGTACATTTGTGAAATTGACAGGGTTTGCAGCATCTAGAGGTCAATAAGGAGACCCTTTGGGAATAAACGCTCGATTGGGTATTTCAAACATTAAACCTAAGAGGTGGGAGATACATGGGCTGGGAAAAACTTGGTAGAAAAGGTGGGAATTCACAGGAGGAAACATGATCTACCATGTGATTAAAATACAAAGTGTGCAAGTATAGAAAAACTAAGTTTATATTATAGGATTTAGCATAGCAATGTTGTGTATAATGGTATATCACCTCTTTACACATTGTCTCAGTGCCAGAAATCTTAATACTATTATATTATATTTTAACCTCACTTATCTTGTTACTGAAATCCCAAGATTAATGAGGCTACCTTCTAATAAATGCTTTTAAGTGGACTGTAAAAGCTAGAAAAATTCTATGAATGAAATTGGAGTCTATTTCAGTTGCTCAGCTCACTCTAACTGAAATGTAAATGGTCTGCTTTTCTTAAAATTAAAGAGTTTTTTAAAAGTATAAGAAATATATTCAAGGCTGGGCATGGTGGTTCACGCCTGTAATCCCAGCACTTTGGGATTCTGTCTCAAAAAAAAAAAAAAAAAATATATATATATATATATATATAATATCCCATATTTTTGTATTCAAAATATGGGATATTATGTGCATGTAGAATTCTAAATTATAAATTTGTTGTTTGACATGATTATATTTTTGTTAAAAATTAACATTTTCAATAACTACAACAAACTACATAATTTTTCTTTTAATCAGTTTATTATTCTGTAATTATTTAACTTCATTTTCTGATAGCTGATTTTAGAAATTCATATACCTTAACAGTTAATCTAAGAACAGAGGATTAAAATAATTAATTGAATTTATTTACAGTTCAAAATCAAAAATCAGAACATTCAAAGCTAAAGATAGTAAGATAGATGCTACTATTTCTTTACAAATAATCATTTCTAAGGTCTTTAATTTTGGAATATGATCCTGCTTAAGCACACAGTAAGTTTTCTTAATTTTAGGTCATTAATGTTTTGTACTTAACTAAAAGCAAGAGTGAAACTATACATTATTCTTGGCACTTCTTCACCTAAAATAAGCCATTGAAAGCCCCATCTTCACATTTATGTAGGTCTTATGGAATGCCTTGGTTACTTTAGACATTTGGAAATGTCAGATCAATAGCTATGGGGGCTGAGATGTGCTACTTCACTTTAATAAGCAAGAATTAGAAGGCAGGGCATTACAGTAAGATTTATGTATGAATTTTGGGAAGATAGGCAGAGACCAAAACCAAACAGGTCACCATCAGTATTTCGAGTGGGAAGAGTGTTTGAAATGAACTGAGATGGCAACTGAAGAACCAATGGCAAGCTTAATTGAGGGCCATAATTCAGTTCACTGGGGTCAAAATAGGGCAAAGCTATGGAGGATGAAGCCCATTGGCTTAGCTATATAGGATGAGGTCAGGGAAGGCCAATGCCATCATCAGACAAGTTAGCAAGCCATACTGAGACTTTCTTAAGAAAACCAGATAAGCAGAAACTGAGGTCTAGCTCTGAGATAATACTATCAGTCTCCAGGAGTTATTTTGATAAGAGGCTATATTTAACTTAGACCTTTTCTCTGCATGGGCAGGTAAAAGTCTTCCATCGACAACTCTGATACTATGTCAGTATTTCTAGGACTGTGTTTGTTGAGGCAGGTAAGCAGCTGCAGTTTCAAACTCCCAAAACCTGACCCATGTTTGTGTTGGGTGCTAGTGCTCTGTCCTGCGACCTTAGCAGGGAATCTCTCAGACGCTAAGTTCTCCAATTTCCTTTTAGCCTCCTTCATGGTACTTTTACTCTAGTCCTGCCCCCACCCTCTACAGGCCAACATCCTGGGCTAAGGGCCAGGCTTAGCATGAGGGTTTAGAGGTACATTGCTTATTTTAAAAAGTCTCTAATTGGCAACAATTATTCTGTGCAACTGTATTTATCTCTAAAGTGCTATGTGTGCTTAGGGATTGCTCTTACTGGAAACAGGCCTATGGAGATAGATTGGGAATGATATAAATATTCTCAATGAATGGAAAAACACATCTAGAAATATTTATTTTACTCTTCCTTATCAAAGCCTTTAAAACTACTAAACTCTGATCTTGGATTCCTAAGTGTCTCTGGGGAAGGTCATTTGATTCCACTGTATTGTCAGGCTGTCTAACATCTGCAAGGTGTCAAACCTGGACACTTGGAAATTAGTGTCGGTGTTTTTTGGTTATCACAATGACAAGGGAGTAATACCAGCATTTAGTGGTGATATTCTGTGGATCTTTATCACCACTAAAATTCATGTTGAAATGTAATCCCCAGTGTTGGAGGTAGCACCTGGTGAGAGGTATTTGGGTCATGGGGGTGTATCCCCCATAAATATCTTGGTACTCTCCTCCTGATAATGCGTGAATTCTTGCTCTGAGTTTATATGAGATCCTGGTTGGTAAAAAAATATTGCACCTCTCCCACCTTTCTCTTGCCCTTGCTACCTGATGCACCTGCTCCCTCTTCACCTTCTGCCATGATTGTAAGCTCCCTGAGTCCTTCATCAGAAGCTGCGTAGATGCCAGCACCATGCTTCCTGTACAGTCTGCAGAACTGTGAGTCAATTAATCGTCTTTTCTTTGTAAAGTACCCAGTCTCAGATATTACTTTATAGTGATACAAAATGGACTAACACAAGTGGAGAACAGCCAGTGATGCTAAGCTTTCTACAAATGCAAAAGACAACAATCTTGCCCAACCAGGAATTCCCCTAGCACTACCATGATTGGCAATACCTGTAGTGATTTCTAGTTGACTCCCAGGGCATTGGCACTGACATTTGTACAAAACTTTTTCAGCTTTTCCTAAATACACTGGGGATTGTCTGCTGTTACAGACAATTTCATTTTTGTTTTCTGACTCTTCATATCAGTCAACAAAAACTTGAATGCCCCCCCTCTTCCCTTTATTATTCTTTATCTGTGTTCAAGTTGTTCTCTTTCCTCTGTTCTTACAAAAGGAAATCTTTCATATCCTTTCCAAAGCTAAGGACAGCTCCATTCAGAGCTTCGCTAACATCCCACTCCATCTCATCCCCAACTCTGTCTCTTGCATCTTTAATGCCCTGACAGTCCCTTCTTCCCCTTAGACAAGCACTTAACTGTTCCTATCCCAAATACCAAATAAAAGCAAAAACAAAAACTCTATAAATTGTTATAAAAAGTGTATAAATTGTTTTATGCATTCACTGCCTCTAGTTCCTCACCATCCATTGGCTTTTAAATCTCTTGTAATCTGATTTCTACCTCTCTAACTCTGCTCTCTTGAGCAATGCCCAGTTGGCAGAACCACTTTCTCACTCTTCAGATTCCTTGGATTCCTCTACAAAATTGGATTCTTGATAAATCCCTTGTTAAAGATCATTTCTTCTCCCTTTGCTTCAGTTTACCTCTTGACACTCCTAGGAAGACTGAGGCCAAATGAGCCCCTTTATTTTCCTGAATTCCACTTTAATATTTCACTATCTTTATAAATCCAGGATTTTGATTGTTCCATCTTTGGGGCTCCTATTCCTCACCCTATTCCCATACACTGGATACTGAGCCTGGGCTCCCTCTGCTGACTGTCCTTAGCCTTCTTCTCAAGTAAGTGAATGTCCTGAAATCTACAAACATGGCTAACCATAACCTCTCTCTTACACTCTACGCCAAACTGCCAGCTCCCTGACAGATAACTCCAGTTGGATTCCCACCGTCACTCGTGATATTCAACAAAATGACATCCAAAATATTTTGGCATATTTCTTGTGTAGTATTTTATGTTTAGTGATCATTTTTATACATGACTGTCTCAACTACCAGTTCTTACCAGCCTGAGAACTCCTTAAAGACAGGATGGTTTCTTATTTTATTTCTTTTCTCCCCTAGCACCTAGCATAGTGCTTTAAAAAATGGATGATAAAGAGAAGTGAAGACTTGAAGCTCCTTTAGAAAATGGATTGTGTCATGTCTGTGGCACAGTGCCTAGTAGAGCTATATAGCACAGTGCTTTGCACAACTGCGCTAAGCAGTTTTTTTTTAGTGAATCTGTCATCTCTTCTTCCAAAGCCACCTCTGATTTCTTTTTTATCAATGTCAATGATACTAATTTTCCTACTAACCCAAGTGACAAACCTCAGTCTTCTCTGATTCTTCCCTGGTCCCTAAATCCAGAGTCATCAAGTCCAATAAATATTCCTCAAAGATTTTAAATATTTTTCTTTAATTTCCACTGTCACCATGCTAATATGTGCTTTCACTTAGACCAGTATTTCCAATCTGCTCTCTTGCAGTCTATCAAAGATTCATGGAGGCATACAAAGAAAATGAAAAGAGATCTTCAGGAGCAAATAATTTTTGGAGTTAAACACTGGGACCGATGAAGGTAACTAGGTTTTTTGGCTGAGTATCCTCTCTGAACCTTTCATTTAAAAAAATATAAATATCTTCTAAAGGGAATATAATATATGGGGATTTACATTAGAAGCATTTTTCTGATGCTACATCAATTAACCTCTCCTGAATGTTCCATAGAATACAAGTCTAGAAAATTTATCACTAGATTACTAAAATAGCATCCTAATTGCTCTCCCTGACTTGAGTGACTATTTTTCCTAACCTATCATTTAAAATAATGCTTAAACTAGACTTCCTGAAATCCAGCGATTCATAGATTATTATTTTCTTGGTTATTCACACTCCCAAAAGAAATTTTTAATGCCTTTCAATTACTTGACTAATAAACTTTCTAAATGTCTAGTTATTTTTGGCATGGTGCAATGTCCTGGAACAGTTACGTTAGGCTGCGTTAGCAAACAACTCACCCTTCTCAGTGGATTAAAATAACAAATGCTTATTTCTTGCTGATGTTATGTGCCCATCTCATGTCAGCAGGGAGACTTTGCTCGTGTTGAGTGGCTAAAGGACTCAAGCTGACAGAGTCTTGCCAGAGGACAGAGAGAGTTCTGGCGTGTCTTGCACTAGCAAAGTTCTTCAACCAGGAAGTGACACATGCCACTTCTGCTCAAAATTTAGTGGTCAGAATTAGTCATATGACCTCATTCCTTCATAAGTGGCCCAGAACTACAATTATATCATATGCCAAAAATGAGATAGGACCAGAAATATCTAAGAAACAACACTAATAACTGCCCAGCCTACACTCATGCCCTCATGATCTCTGATCTATCTTTTCTTATTTATTCTTTTATCATACACAGTACACTTCTGTCAACCCAGGCTGTTTCTGCCATTCATTTAATAACCAGCAATATTTATTGTTTACCTATTGGGTAGCAGATAGTGTGATGAACAGTTAATTTCATCACAGAGTGATAAGGGCCATTCTAAGACTTGGAAGCACAGAGGATAAGCATCAAACTCTAGTCGTGTGTGTGTGTGTGTGTGTGTGTGTGTGTGTGTGTGTGTGTGTGTGAAAAGCAGTGGGAATAGGTAGAAGCTAAAGTTGGAGAAACCTACATTGGGGTTTCAATCTTTTATTTTTAATTGGGGTGGGTAAATAGTAGAAATATATATTTATGGGGTGCATGGGATGTTTTGATACAGGCATGCAATGTTAAATAAGCACATCATGGAGAATGGAGTACATTGAGAGTTAAGAAAAAATCCATGGCAGTTTTCTGAGATGGAGGTGGGGAGGTAGCCCAGGGAGGAGGAGGGAATGAGAGAAAGGGTATTCCAAGCTAAAGGAGCCGAGAGAGATAATTTGCAGGTGGGAAGACAGAACAGATGAGGCTGAGGACAGGAGCCTTGGATGGAACACAGAAGACCTCTTTGCTGTTATTAAACACCTTGAACTTGATTGTCTCCAAGGTATAATTTGTACTTTCCAAACATCATGTCTCTGATCTTACTATTTCTTTCAAATAACTTTTTCTTCTTCTAATCTGTCTTTTCACATCAGAATGTTCATTTCTACATGCCAATGCCAGCTGAAATGATTCTTCATATATGAAGGATCTTTAATTTTCCCCACCAGGAATAATCTCTATCCATGTTTTGATCTTCAGGCACCTCTGCACTGCTTTGACATGTGAGGCTTTCTATTCTGTATTAAAGTTGTATCTGCCCTCAGGGCCATCTGCTCCTTGAAGGATAGAGAGTATGTTTTATTCTTCATCTATCCTGCCCTTACAATCATTCCCCCAGGCACCAAGAGCATAGCAGATGGTCAGTAAATATTTGTGATCCTTGAATCACTTTCTCATAGCTTTTTAGTATCAATTTATAAGTTAGTAGCAGTGAAGAGAATATCATTTTCAATAAGAAAATACCTTTAGTCAAGAGAACTGTTAGGTGTACCTACTTTTTTAAAAGAGATTTTGTTTGGAGGGAGTTAAAAATACTTTGAATTATTAAATTGGATAATTTGGGGTCTGATTTTCTTTCATGGTATTAGAATGAATGGAAAATAAAGCAATTGGAGGAAAGATTAGAACCTTTTATTGCATTTGTGGAAATTATAAGAATTATATTAATATGTCTTGGGTCCTAAAGGCTTACTGGTTAAGTTCTATTTTTTAGGTGGGTGTAAGGATTCATTCAACTGTTTTTTCACCCATGTGTATGTAATTTATGAATTTTTATGCAATTAAAAATATTTTAGAAAAATGTACATCTTTCACTTTCTGATTTTCTTTTTATTTTTTTAGTTTTCTGCCTTTTATAAACACTTCTGTCCCCAAGGAAATTAAATTGTATCGTAATAGAGGCATTCTGTCAAAATAAAGCATTGGGGCTTAGGACGCTCCACCCCAGAATGTGACTGAAGGTGACCAGAATATGCTTCTTTGGCATATTTTGAGCTGGTTATTCCGGGAAACTGCAGACACAGGAGTAGCTGTGAAAGGCTGCCCTTTTATGAAATAAACTTACATGTGTGAAGGACATCTACATTAGTAAAAGTGTCTGTACCAGGTAGAGAGGTGCTGTGAGACGACTTTTATTACCCAAGAGACTTTTTAATCTGTATAATAACACAATCTTTACTCGTCATACATTTCCTCCCCTCACGCTCCTGCAGCTGTCTCTACCATCCACTAGAAGCCCCAAGCCCTTGTTCTTTTGCTGTAGCTCAAGATGCAGTATAAGCTTCTATCAGCTGGTCCTCCTTCAAGTCGCATATTTTGTGGAACTCTTGTGTGCACATAAGTTATTAAATATGTTTTTTTCTCCTTTTAATCTGTCTTCTGTCAATTTAATTTACTGTAGAGCAGCAAAAGAACCTCAGAAGGTAGAGGGAAACTACCTTTCTCCCCTCAGCAAAAGCAAACTTTATACATTGTATTGCTCTTTAGTTTCTATTTCAGTGAGTATTCAGTATTTGAAAAAGTATATTTTCCCTAAGAATATAATAGTTCCTTATGTATTCAGCGTTAAATGAAGTTTCTTCTTGTGTGAGTCGGACTCGGAGTTAGAGATTTGTGCCGACTTTTAGGTTTCCCAAGGAGATGACTGTACAGTTCAGTAAAACATATAGTGGCCTAAAGCCTGTGTCATCCAAACCTGCCCACTTTCTAACTTGAGTATTTAAGCAGATGTGACGTGACATATTCATTTATATCTAAGGATATTGATAAATTTCTACCAGTTTGTCCTACTTTCTCACCCTGTCTCCTTTGTTATTTGTAAAATGCAGTTTTGAATGTCCTGAGGTTAGAGCCATTTGTACAAGAGACCGAAAAACTAATTTTCCTGTGTGATTCCAACTTTGTATTCATTAACGACTTGCTCTAATCAGCTGGCTAACTTGCACCAACAGCATGGGATGTTGAACTGAATCATTACTCCAGAATACAATCATTTAAACATAGAATGGCCGCTTTCAGTATCTGGATAGTCTTGGAATCTCTGCTTGAAAAGCCAAATCCTGGGAAACATCTAGACCTAGAAATACAGTTTCTGATTTTGTCAACCAGTGAAGCATGTGGCCACCACATGGCTTACCTTCTGGTCAGCAATATCACCACTATCCACCCACCTCACCCCTCACACACACAATACTGAAACAAAGAACATGGTTTGTTATTCTTTTTAATAAACTGACCGTGGCAAGAGTAATTTGGTCTTAATGTTTTCTATAAGTACCAGGGAACAACACACAAAGCATCTTTTTGAGTACCTCTAAATGACTCATTTCCTGGGTGCTCAATCATGATGAAATCAGGAAAGCTATGATACATTTAAATTTAACATTTTTATTTTCTGGATAAGTAAAATTGGAGAAAAATCATATTCTTTTCCAAGGGTGGGGGAGCATCTGGTAACTTCACTAAGAAGGAAGGAGTAAATATGTTTCTAGTTGCTTTGAGCAAGCCATATGGTGCCAATCAATACCAACACTGGCCAGTGAGAGAGCTGAATTTCATTCATGTGTTTCAAGACTTAGTCCGATCCTCTGTCGTTTCCATTCCTAGATTCTGTGCAGATCTATTTTCTTCCTTGTATTCTCATTTAATACTTTCAAAAGATTATCTATTATTGATTTTTTTCTTTTTTTCTGTATAATTCACCAATAATAATTTAGCCAAAACTAATAAGAAATTCTCCTGGAATTCTGATCTCTAATGAATACTGAAACCAAGTTCAACACATTAAAGGAAGTAATTAAGAAGGCACCCTATTGTGTTGAGGTATGCTAGCTCAGCCAAAACAGAGGCTTTTTATATTTTTATGAGTTTTTGTCAAATTTAATATATGTCTACATTTTAAAAGAAAAATTTAATGGAATTTGTTTGTAGCTATGCTACTCTATAAATACTTATTTTAAAAATTATTCTTCATGTAACTTAGAGTTTTTTGAAAATAATGACCTAGACATGCCAATAAAAGTACCTATTTAATTTGCAAAAAAAAAAGAAACTTATTAAATACCACAGATATTTTCAACTTAATTATATATACACACAAGTGGTAAGTATGTGTGTGCATGTGTGTGTGTATACGTGCTGTGTAGCATACTAGCCATGTAATAACTGTGAAAGGTTATAAGAGGTCAGTCATCTGTTTCATCATCTTACTTCTTATTAACCATGGGGCATGGCTAACTAATGTGGTTTCTTACCTCTTAGTCTCCCACCCCTTTTTTTTTCATTGAAGTCACAGTCATAACTAGCCCATACACAGTGCTCACTGTTTGCCAAGCAGGTTGCACTTTACACATGCTGACTCACTTAACTCTCACAGCAACTCTATCACATAGGTTTTCCATCACTCTTCATATATTTCCTTTAAATTCCTTTTCTTTCTTTCCCTTGCTTCTTATTTAACCGAATTCTGACCTTAAATAAGCTCTCCTCTCTTTATTCTTCTATTCTCATATTCATACTTCTTATTTTAATTTTTTTCTGACCCATTTTCCTTACTGTGTCACTACTTTATCTTCCTGACATTTTATCTCCCTCTTTCTATCACATTTTTCAGTACTTTTGCTTTTCCTAGAACTTTTAGCTGACAGCCATTGCTGAGCAGTGAGCTCTCAAAGTGCAAAAGCCCAGTGCTCAGGACTCTCGAGACTGAGCCGCTCACTTATTCCTCTATGATAGGAGTAGGTGAGGCTGACAGGCAGGCTGGGTGCCTGGGAGGTCCAGCAGGGTCAGGCAAGCAACACTTGTAATGAATAGAGCACTCACCGTGTTAGATCGGTTCAGAGATAATCACTCACTCAGTCAGATTGCTATTCAGATTAGCAATCTTGTGAAAAGTAATGCCCAACCTTCCCTGATGAGTATTTCAAGTTCACCCTCCCAGCAAAGATTCTTCAGAGAACTCCTTAATAACCGTGCATTATATTAGAGTCACCTGGAGAGCTTGTTAAAACAGATCTGTAGGTCTGGGGAGGGGATCACAAATTTGCAATTCTAACGAGCTCCCAGGCTTCGCAGATACTGTCTGCCCACAGACCACTGTTGGAGTAGCACTGCTTTACAGTTTATTTTTCTAATTTTTGGTTTAAATAATTCTGGATACAGTTTAAAGCCAATCACCTGTACCTTTTTTCCAGTGTAAATGTTCTGCTAGACAACTCCTGTTGAGTGACATTCACTCATTAGATTCTGTTTTGTGGCTAAACAACACCAAGTTTCTTTAGCTTTATGTGAATCTATTTTGTAAACCTTGCAGCAAGTTTCTTTAGCTTTATATAAATCTATTTCGTAAACATTGCAGCACTCTTAATCTCTCTTTCCTGCCTTCTACCAGTTGTCTACATCTTCCTCCAGTGTAGATATGCAAACTGAACTGAATCTCTATATGTTTTAAATTAGAAGGAGATTTTATTTCACCTTGGTTTTGCAGATTAACTTTTGGTTCCTATATATTTATTTAAAAATATATATATTTAGCACCTACGTATAATTTACTATGAAAAGTGAACTGGAGATTAAAAAGCAAAGAAGAACTTAAGACACAGATCCCACAGTAGGAAAATAAAACATAAAAAGACAATAACAAAACAAATCACAGAGAAATAGAATTTTGGGAACTGGAGTGGACCAATTAAATACCAAGCATTGAATAATAATATAAAACTGGAACAGCAATTCAAGGGAAAATAGTTGAGTCAGTCAAGTTTAACTAAAAAAAGTAAGGACATGGGTAACAAATTTTCATTTGTATATCATTACCCATATAAATATAGTTTCTATCTATGCCATGAAGTTATCACTGGATACATAGCCCCTTTTTCATCCTTATTTATTATGTCCTATCTCCTCTGCTACAATTTAAGGTCCTTCAGGGAAGAGACAATGTCTCATACCTCATATTTCCAACACTTAATATAGCATAAGTGTGTAGTCCCCACTTATTATTGATTAAATATGTGAAAGTGTGTATATAGGACATAGGCTTATTAAGAAATAAAATGGTCACTTTATCATATTTTTAAAGCATATCAAGTAATTTCACATCAATCATATTAAAGATCTTTGTAGGAAGTAGCATCTAAGTCCAAGCACAGTGTTCTACATGTAGAAAGACCTTATTAGCAGCATGTATTAAGCTAATCATTTCATTCAACAGGTATTATGTATTGAAAGTCTGTCTGACCCAGTCATAGCTTTTTGGCACTTACTAATTCACTTATTCTCCCTGGAAATATACTTAGGATACTAGGTGAAAATTACAGCGCACAGTTATAAGGTAATCTGCCTAAGGTCACAGTGGTTGAACTGGAATTCAAACCCAGGATATGAAGCTCCCAAGTCGATGCTCTTGAGCACTGTACTGCATCACCACACCTCCAGGAAGGAATGCCTGTTACAGTTTCCCTTCCTGCAACCAGCTGACATCCTACCTTGCATTACTTCTTTGTGCAGAGTTGGACATTGGTGCTTCCCAGGTATAGGTGAGGTGTGTGGTGCATGGGGGTGTTGCACTTTGTCCTGACCTAGCACTAAGTTGAAAGTGATTCAGATTTGAATAGTGTGGATCTATTGAGCTTAGTTTGGTGCTAGTTTGAATAGAATGCTGAACTTAGGTACTAAATCTCTGTTAAAATATGTTTATAGTTTCTAAATATTAGATTAAATTTCCATGCTTCATTACTTGAAATTTGGTTGTTTTTGTAAATGACTTGCTGATCCTACTCACAGTTTCCCTCTCTATAGCTAGAATCCTGTCTCTTGCATTATTTCTTTGTGTAGAGTTGCACATTGAGGCCTCTGAGGGATAGATAAATGGGATGTGGCGTACATGTGTGTTTGGGGCTCTGCTGTGATCTAGCACTAATACGGTTAAAGCAATTCAACTTTATACTATATGAATCAGTCTTGGCCACATTTAGCCTTCTTTGAGCTCCTAAAGGACTTTATATTATTCCTGTCACACACTGACCTGGATTGTTAGGGAAGGCTGGTATACATCCAGCACAGCAGGACAGAAATATTTGTCCAGTAAATAAGGAAATGAGTGAAAAAGTCTGGAAGAATTCTGTGCCACCTGAAATTCATAAGCAGACTTTTCTTTTTAAATAGAATTGTAGTAATTATGCAAGTATGAATATTAACAGTTCTTATACAATTTTCAGTCTCCTCGTTAAGCCCACATTCCTCTTGGTTATATGTGTAAGGAAAAAATAGGTCAAGTTTATATTAGCAGCCATCAACCTACGAAGAAAATAGTAAACCTAGAAACTTACAAAGAAAACAGAAAACCTACGTCAGGTTTTCTTATTTAAAATTAATATCTACTTGAAATAACATATTTAGAAGTGGCTCCTAAATATAGCTTTTATTCATTTGAACAAAAATGAACATATTTAGTGCTATGGAGCAAAAATTGCACAGTAAAAAAGAAAACATATAAAGTCTAGTTCTTTCAGTCCCTTGAAGGTAAAAAGGTTGAGAGGAAAAACAGTTCTTCCTGATGCCAGTCTTATGATACAATATATGTTCTGTGAAAATGTGAAAAACGTAAAAATTTTTTATATGTGAAAACAGTATTGAAAAAACGGTTTTAAAGACGGATGATGAAGCTGCCTTCTGCCACTCTTAACGCTAGAATAAATGTCAAATGTGTAAATTCTTGTTGGTGCCTGTGCAATTAATCAAGATATTTATTCTAAATCCATTTTTGTTTCTATACATTCTTGCATGTTTTCAGTTATTCTTGTTTCCATATTTAAGAAATAACAAGAACAATGTTTAAAATATCACAAGTAAAGGAAAATACTAGGTTGGTACAAAAGTAATTGCGTTTTTTGCCATTAAATTCAATGGCAAAACCACAATTACTTTTGAATCAGCCTAATTGTGTTGCTGGATGACACCTACACAACATCCAGGCAATTCAGCCCCCATCCCCCATTCATTTAATTTCCCCTTTCTAGTTTCTACGTCTCCTCCTTTCACAGTTACACATTTTAATCACAATGCCCTGTTTCACACTTCCCTGGTCAGCAGTGATACTCTCTAAACTATTTTTCCTGCACGAGCACATATACCCATAAACATAAATACACTCTCATATTAAACAATCCAACACATGATGGATAGCCCGGCAGCCTGGTGACGCTGTGGGGATGTGGCTGCACGTGGGCGTTGACCCAGCTGGCCTTTTGTTGGTGTTGGAGGCTGCCTTTTCTGAGGCTGCAGCACAGGTGGCTGGAGGTGGCAGAGTGTGCCAGGTGGGTGGTAGTGTGCATATTCAGCCCAGGTACAGTTTCCCCAGCTGACCAGATCCCAAGTGATCCAGGCAAAGGTCTTTAATGCAACCATGTGGTTCTGGATTCTCTGGTGCTTTTGTCATGATTCGGATGCTGTGCTGGGTCACTTTGTACATCCAGAGCCTTCCCAGATGAAGTGGATAGATGAAGAATTAGGTATCCTTCCTGATGATGAAGACTGAAAGTGTAGACTAAGCTCTTTACAAGAGTTAGGTGAGAATGTCAAGAGATTATAAGCTTCACGTTATATATTGAGGTAATAAATTAAAGTTGTTTGGTGAAAAATAATAATAAAGCTGGGTGTGGTGGCCCAGCACGTTGGGAGGCCAAGGTGGGAGGATTTCTTGAGCCCAGGAGTTTAAGACCAACCTGTCAACATAAGAAGACCCTGACCCTACAAAAAATTAAAAATTCAGCCAGCCACGGTGGCACACACCTGTGTTCCCAGCTACTCAGGAGGCTGAGGTGGGAAGATCTCTTGAGTCCGGGAGGTCGGGGCTGCAGTGAGCCATGATCGCAACAATGCACTCCAGCCTGGACAACAGAGTGAGACACTGTCTCAAAAAATACAATAAATAAATAAAAATAAATGGTACAATAGGTCATACTGCTAATGTGTGTGTGTATATGTGTGTGTATACACATTTTTTCTCATGGTATAAGTGTAGTGAGCACTGAACAGAAGGTATAAAATAGTTTGGTCTTGTGGTCATTAGTAAATCTTCGTGTCAATACTTTCATGAGCCCTCTATTGAGATATTGTGACTTTGGTGCATACTTTGTGGTATCCAGTTTAGTCTATGATCAAAGGATAATGCAGAGTGAAGGCAAACAATTTTGGAGGAAAAAAATCCACCCTGCTACCACTCTCATGATTAATATGCTATATGTGGACTTCTTGTTTTCTACCACCAACTTTGTGTCCTGGCAAACAACTTTGAATTCTAAGACTGACAGCAGAGTGATAGTGATAGTACTGCAACTATAGCAAAGAAAAAAAAAACAAAAAACCTTGTTTCTGTATGTTAAAACGCAAGTTTTACCATGACTTAAAAACTTCTTCAAACTGACTGTCAGTGAAACAGTGAGCACAAATCAATTTAAGATTGGTGGAAGCCCATTGCCAATAAAGGATTGAACTCTAACTTTGAGGAAGATGGTTGGAAGAAACTATTGCTAAACAGTAGGCAGGGCTTTATAAAAAGGAATTGCCAATAGATAGTACTGGACACAGAAGGCCATAAAGACCATACTAATACCTGGAAATTGCTCTTCAGTCTTGTAAAATGCTCTTCAATTAAAGCTACCATTGTTGGAAACATGTTTTTTTTTGCCTCTTATTCATGATGTGTGTGTATACTTAAAATGCCTTCCAGCTCTAGAAGGACCTCTGTGGGGTTAGATTACAGGTATTGGATAAACTCATGGTTTAATAATAATTCTGATAAACCATGAGTTTCCATGAGATAAACACGGAAATAGATATAAATGTATGCATGCATGTGTGCATGTATGCATGTGTGTGTTTGTGTGTCATAAAGCTATTTTCTACTTCTGTCTGCTGAAAGAATATAGAAGCAGTGGCACCCCACTAGCAATGACACACCAAGTGTCCAGATTTTATTTCTAAATAAAATTCAATACACTAAAAGGAACCAGGTCTGCATTGTTTGCGCTTGTACAATTGTTGATTGTAGGATTGGGGTTGGGAAAGAACAAGATGAGCCTGGAACATTTTATGCTGGCAGCAAGCAAAGAGGTGCTCAAAGAATGATAGGTGTAGTAGCTCGTGCCTATAATTCCAGCACTTTGAGAGGCCAGCGAGAGGATTTATCAAAGCCAGGAGTTCGAGACCAGCCTGGGCAACAAAGCGAGACTCCCATCTCTAGAAAAATAAGATAATTAGCCAGGTGCAGCTACTTGAGAGGCAGAAGCGGGAAGACTGCTTCAGCTCAAGTGTTCAAGGCTGTGGTGAGCTATGATCAGGCCACTGCACTTTAGCCTGGAGCCTGAGTGACAGAGACCCTGTCTCTAAAACAAACAAACAAACAAACAAAAATAGAATGGTAGGGGACAAGTCAAACACACATCCAGCCTGAAGGAACTTTCACAAGAGAAAATGGAACAATCTGATCATCAAAATAAATAAAAATATTAATGAATCTAATCCTTTGAATAAAATAATGCAGTGAAGTCCACAACAATATTAACAGGCAGGAGGGAATAGAAACCTCTTTCTTATGATAGAAATATAACTCCTTACTGTAGAAAGAATGACTAGAATAATTACCATTTGGCAATCATCATCATCATAACCGATTCAGACAAGGATTACCAATGCTAAAACTAATGGTAGAAACTTTGAGGGGTACCAGGATATTCACATAGTCTCAAAGTATTGCCCCACAAGAAACATTAATTACAAAAGGAAAGTAGTAACTTTGCATTGCGTAAACCTGGCAGACATATGTTAACAAGTTGATCAATATTATGATCACTAGCATCAATGCCTTGTGGCCTAGACCACCAGGAACACATCCACCTGCAGTTGAACAAGATGAGTTATTAATTATTTTAGTGACAGAGAATGCACCTCATGAGAAACCACGGGGACATCTCTGTAAGATGGTGTTAGAAAGGACTTAGAGGATTTGGGCTTGTGTTAGACAATTTTGTGGACGATTTAAAGAAGTTCTGGATTGGATGCTCTCAGGAAGCAAGGATAATTCTATGGTTGAATAGCTTATTAAATCTAATAAAGAAGTAAGGAAGACCAGACTGAAACTAGAGCTGTAATTGGTAAAGAAGCCACAGGCATACATATTAGCCAGGATCGAGGGTTGATTAGTTATTTGAATGATGATGACAATGTTTATGGTTTTGTCTATGTTCAGACTTGATAATGAATGGTCTCATCCCAAGGTCACAGAGTGACCTTGACTGATTGCTCTGGTTCAATAAAACGGAGCCTGACTGGTGTTCTGGTAAATAGTTTATGTTCAACAAAAGAACTTCAAATCTCATCTGTGAGTGCCAGTGTATCTCCTAGCAACACCAAGGTTACTGTGGCATTCTCAGATTCCAGATGTCAGAGACGAATCAACATCACTTGCCTACTGATATGATGCATTGAAAATGGAACACCATCACTCCTGTGACATTCCTGCCCAAACTTCATAACCTGGATCTAATCATGAGGAAATATGAGACAAATACAAATTGGTGGATATTCTACAAAATAGCATACCTGTATTCGCCCAAATGTCAATGTCATAAAGAAAGACAGATTGATTAATTAATCGTTCTGCATCAAATAATTTACAATTTACTTTTGCTTTAAAGGACATTACTGGAATAGTTGGCAAATTCTGAATAAGCCTGTAGATTAGGTAATTGTATAAATGTTAAATGTTCTGATTTTGATAATTGTACTATGATATGTAAGAGAATATTTTTACTTTTAGAAAACATATATTGAAAAATGTAAGGATAAAGAGGCATTATAGCTGACTGTTTCTCAAATAGCTCAGAAAAAAACAATATTTGTATATGTATATACATGTGTGCACATACACATAAAGGGAAGAATAAAACAAGATTTAGAAAATCTGGGTAAAGAATATATGAGAATTCCTGACACAATTGTTGCAAATGCTGTAGATCATCTGTAATGATATCAAAATTAAAAAGAAAAAGGAAAAAAAATTGGTGAATTTGACTTTGCTGTTTGACTCATTGCATTCTTAGGTAAAATGTCTATTTATACACATATTTACATCTCAATCTCCTAGCTTAATTTTTTTTTTTTAAAGATGAGTTTCACCATGTTGGTCAGGCTGCTCTTGAACTCCTGACCTCAGGTGATCCGCCCGCCTTGGCCTCCAAAGTGCTTGGATTACAGGCGTGAGCCACAGCGCCGGCCGTCACAAGGCTGATTTGTGGGGTTTACTCAGAGGTATATAATTCCTTTAGCAGTCCTTGTATTTGGTAGAATGTGTTCTAATTAATCTTTTCTTCTGTAGATATGAATTGCCAGGAATATGTGCACTAAACTTTGTTTTGAAAAATCCCCTTGGTGCCGGATGCACTGCGTCACTGAGAAGTGATCCACAGGTGAGCATCTAAGCATTGAACATTTTTTATTCTGTATTTTTCCTTTCGTGTGTTGTTGATATCAGGCTGTTATCAACACATTCTATAAAATAGGACCATAGGTATATGCATTACAACACAGAACTCATTATAACACAGAGTACAGAATTAGGGATAAAATAGAAGTGAAATCATTTTTGATAGCTTCTTAGTGAAACATAATTGTTTTTATTTTAATGACTGTCGTTTTAGATGATTTGAATGTCATAGAGCACAAGAGAAAACATAGTGTTTTCACATTTAAGTTTGTGTATGTGTGCGTGTGTGCTCATAAATGACTTAATTTTAAAGCTAAGAGTAGTATGCTATAGATTAAGACAAAGCATTATTTGAGGCAAAGAAAGTTATTATCTTATTATTATATGGTCTAGAATCAGCTAAAGTTAGATACTATGGAATTGGATTGACACATGCCTGGGTCATCCTAAGAAGGAAATAAAAGTACTTTAGCTCAGTCCGTTGTATCACTTAGCCTTAAAATTTGCAAATTATTATGAAACTTTGCTAAATTTAGCTCTTCTTAATCATAATTGACAATCAGTGGTGGCTATATAATTTTTAATAAATGTACAATAACAATATCTTATTTAGTAGGAGTATCTCTTAGGTTCTCATGCATATGTCGGGGGGACTACCTTACCTTCAGGATTCTACCATTAATCTCACTGGGCCCCATTACCTTGTGGCAACGACCTAAGGTTTGACAAAACTGTAAGAACCAGCATCAGTAACGGTGGTTCTGCAAGTGTAAGGGCTACCTGCCTCAGAATCAACTGGGTGATTATTAGAATGAAGATTCCTAGCTCCACCCCAGACCTACTCCATTGGAAACTGATTGCGGGACCTAGGAATCTGCTTTTTAAATACGCTCCCTAAAGTGATTCTTAGGCACCTAATGTATGAAAAACATTCTCAGAACTTGCCTTAAATTAAATTTTTAAAAATGAAGATACTTTATACTCCTCTCTCTCTCTCATATTTCTTTCCATATTACATACTTTATCAATACCTCAAATTAAACACATAAGAAACCTCTGAAATAATTTTATTCAATCAAGATCTTAAAGTCCAGAACTACCCAAGATATCCTCAGTTCAGCTCTTCTGTGGTTCTGCTCTCAATCTATTATTTGAATCATATAAAGATTATGAAGTCATTTTAAGCTATAGTCATTTGATTAGGAAATAATTCTAAACTTTATTAAAACAACTCACATTATTCAAGTATGCTTCTTGTTTCAGCAGATAACCTGCAGGCATCATTGATGACATTAAAATTAGGGTGAATCACAAGCAGGAGAAGATATTACTTCAGAAGATTATGAAGTGAATCACAAGCAAAAAGTATATATAGATTTCAGTTCCTTTATATATTCAGTTTACTTGATGTTTGTTTATTTTGCCCTGTTTGTGGTGATCCTTAGTTTTTTTCATTTTCTTGCAACTAGTTCATTCCAGTAAATGAAGAGTTTCTAATTCAGGAACTGCTTCCTTTTATAGACACTAATTTTTAGAAGTTTTTTTCCACATAGAATTTGTCTACGAAATAATACATTTTACTGTTCCTTAGTATGCATTTTTGAAATGTACTTATCATTCTATCGAATAAAATGTCATTTACCCAAAGCATTTAAATAGTAGTGACTATTAAAAAACGTGTTACCCGAAAGGTAATAATTCTAATAATAGAATGCTCAAAACACTCAGTAATGTTCTATTTTGTGCAACAAAGCAAAGTATTGGGCAAATGATTCTAGACTTCCAGATCAAAGATATCAAAGATATTTCTGATTTAAAGTCATTATTGAACCCCAGATAAAAGAATACAGGAAATAGGCAGATAAATAAACACCAACATGATAGACTAAATACCAGCATTAAAAAATGTGATCATTGAAGTGTGAAGGGAGCGAGTAATTTTTAACAAATGTAGACCTACCATCTCACCAAATATATATGAGACAAGAAGACTATATACATATAATATATATAATTATATATAATGTATAATTATATATATTATATTATCATAGTATAATTATATATAATATATAATTATATATATTATAATATTATCATAGTATAATATAATTATATATGATTATATATTATATATAATACATATTTTTATATATTATATATATTATATATATTATGTATATTATATATATTATATATAATATATAATTATATATATAATTATATAATTATATATATAATATATAATTATATAGAGAGACTATATATATTATATGTATAGTC
>NW_022437007.1:10272253-10367660 GCF_009761245.1 Sapajus apella | reverse complement strand
TATTATATGTATAGTCTATATATTATATATATAAAAGAACTTATATATATAAATAAAAGAACATCTTAAATGCCTAGTATATAGAGACTGATATATATATATAGAGAGACATATATATATAGAGAGACATATATATAGAGAGAGACATATATATATATATAGTAGGTACTTGATGAAGATGTTCTTTTTTCTGTAAAGCATATACTTAAAAACTTTGATAAACTGTGATTTGTTTAATATATTCACTTTTAGAGTATCCTTCTCTGATGCTCAAATCCAAGCTGAACTATTCTTGTCCTAGTTTAAGAGTATCTTATTCATCTTTTTAAATGTGTAGATATCTTATTATCTACTACAAGCAATTTGCATGTATAAGCTTACATTATACATTAAGTTCACATTCAAAGAAGCAATCTAACAATTACACAATTTTAACACTTGCATAAGATTCTTGTACTAAATTTGAAGAAATAGAGAAATCTGAATATTTTATCCTTCTCAGTCGGAGTTTAAAAAATTAATGGTTCAGTGACTTAATAGTTTGAGCTCAAATTAAATTCAAGGTTTGCTATAAAACTTTTCACATTTTAGCCCAGAGGAAAACATTTAACCACTTATAATTAACTACACATATTTTTTGTTCTATAGTACGTACTATGATAATGATATTATAGTGATTTTATGCAATAAAAATGTGATTACAAATTTTAATTAATTACTCTGAGCCTACTTTTTCCTAGCATCTATCATTAATATGATTCATCAGCACCCCACCACATGCCTAGTTTGATAACTGAAGATTGAGAGGACTAAGGGAGAACCTACTGTTATAACAAATGAAGAGAAAGAAAGATCAAACTTTTGGAAACATGTATGTAACATTTTCTACAAATATTAACACTGTAAATAGGAATATAATTTAAAACTTGTTTTTCATGAAGGTTTGTAATACAAGCAAATGACCTACTACTATCACTCTGTCAATTTATTGCACAACAATAACTTCCATAAATTCCCTGGTCACATCAAGCCTTGAGGCATCTTCATGGACTGGTGGATGACCTCACCAACTGGTTGGGTTTAGGATTTTAACTCTTCAGAATCTATTGTACAAACTAAAGTGGGTGGGAACAAACTCTTTTTGACTCTACTTCCAAATGTTTCTGGAGTTACACTTCTTAATCTCCTTCTTCCTTTGCTGTCTCAGAGCAACAGAGGTTCTTTCTCCTCACCAGTTCTAACTTCCATCTAATGTTTTGATCCCATGGCTTCCCAGCTGATTTCCATCTGTTATCTATCTATCTATCTAATATACCTACCTATCTGTCTGTCTATCTATTTCACTGCGTTTTTCCTGTCCCGCAGTTCTCCTTTTATATACAAATATCCTCCTGTGTTCTCCATTTAAAACAAATTTAAAAATTAAAAGCAGGCCAGATGTGGTGGCTCACACCTGTAACACTTCGCAGCACTTTGGGAGGCCAAAGGCAGGAGAATGGCTTGAGCTCAGGAGCTTGTGATCAGCTGGGGCAACATAGTAATATCCTGTCTCTACAAAAGAAAAAAAATAGCTGGCTATGCATGCCTGCAGTCCCAGCTACTTGGAATGCTGAGGTGGGAGGATCACCTGAGCCTGGGAGGTTGAGGCTGCAGTGAGCCGAGATCGTGCCACTGCACTCCAGACTGGGCAACAGCGAGCAACCCCATCTCAAAAAAAATCGTAATAAAAAATAATTTAAAAATTGAACATTGAAAGAGCAAATAACAATAAAAAAACTTTTCATTTGACCCTCCATTTCTCATTTTCTTTACTGCAAAGCCTTCTGAAACTGTCTGTTCTTTGCCTAGCCTTTCCCTTTGCCTAACTCTCAACCCTCAGCAGTCAGGCACTCATGAAACTGTTTCACACTAGTGCCTTGCTTATTGCCTAATCAAATGGTCTCTCGATGCTCTTGCTAACTGCTCTGTGTTTGACACGACTGAACACGCCTCTCCTAATAAGACTTTGTTCGGCCTGGCCATCTCCTACCTCTCTTTCCTTCCCCAGCATCTTGGCTGACTCCTTAGTGCTGCCTTCCCTTTACGCAGGGCCCCATTCTGGCTGCCTCCTCACCACATTCTATGTGTTAGCCCTGGGCAGTTTTGTCTGTTCCAAAGTAGTAGCACCCACACACTTCTGACTCCTAAATCTGTATCTTATGGCTGGACTTCTCGCCAGAGATCTTGTTTAATCTATGTATCCACCTACTTAACACCCCAGCTTGAAAAGCCATAGACTTCTGAAACTCAACATGTCGAAGAGGGAACTCATTTGTTCCTGCCGTAAACCTGCTTTTCCTCCTCCCTTTCTCATCATTATGAAGGTAGGAGGAAAAGGAGGTTTTTTTTTCTCATCACTCTTTGCCCAGAGTCATCCCTAGTTTCATTTTATTCTTCCAACTTCTGCCACCACCACTATATCCAGTTGGTCACCAAAAATATCTTTAACTTTCTTCCATGCCCCTCCATCTCAGTTTCCATTACCTTAATCTGGCCCCTTTTCATTTCTTCCCTGTATTACTCAGTGGCCTTCTAAGTTGCCTTGGATCACATCATTCCCCTTCCTGAATCCCTCTCACGGCTATCAACTACCTACAGAATAAAGTCTGAGCTCCCCAGATGGCATAGGAGACCCTTCACAACCTGGGTCCCACTAGCTCCCCAGTGTGGCTCTGACCTCTTTCCTTAGAGAGGTATAAACCTTGTATTCTAGTTGAGCTGCACTATTTAAATCTCACCTTTGTTCATGCTACTTCCTTTGCCTGGCCTCTTGGTACCCACCCACCTCCATCTGTAGATCTAACAAACTCTGACACCTCATGGTACTGCTTAGGAGCTACTTACTCTCACGTTCCCTGCCCCAAGTAGAATGAATTGCTCACCTTTAGTGCATGATGCTTTTCCAACACATCACACAGAATTATGAAAGTTTATTCAGGTCTGTTTCCTCCTTACCAGGCTCCACGTTCCATAAGGGAGGAGACTACATCTCATTCATTGCTGTATTTTGGAATGTCCACGTGGAACTTGAGACTAAATGTTCAATAAATACCTGTTGAAGTGGATTCAAGACTAGAATTCTCCCATCCCCATTTACAGAATTTTCTACTGCCCTATGGCTCTTTGCCACCTTTTGCAAATTGACATGAGAGTTATAGGCAAGGAAGAGATCACTGTATGTATTCCAGAAGAAAAATATTACATAGCCATCCTTTCTTGAGTTCTTACTAGGTGCTGCTTTTAAGTAATATATGCATATTAATTCATGTAATCCTTGCAACAACCTTACAAGATAGGGATCATCTTTATCATCCTTACCTGAGAGAGGAGGTAACTGAGACAGAGTAGTTAAGTAACTTGCCCAAGGTCACAAAGCTAGGAAGTAGAAGAGCCAGGATTTGAATCCAGGAAAATTGGCTACAGAGTAGGCATTCTTAACCATCACTCCACACTGTTTCCATTTGTGGTGTGCAGTCCCAGCCTACCCCTTTGTCTTCCTTATTTGGTGGCAACAGCACATGTATTTTCAGGAACAGATAAATATGTCAGTACGTTTAAATCTATTTGGCTATGTAATATGGGAATGTTTTATTGGTATAAAGTTTATATGTAATTTGTAATTTTAAAATAGTTAAATAAAATATGTGTTGCTTTTTACTTACTCACAGAAGTGTAGAATTTTTGAGTCAAAAGGGGCTTTGAGGATCACTCAGAGATGACTCTTTACCCAAGGTAATAAATCTAAATTTTAAATAGGAATAATTTTAGAATATAAGCCAATAAAGTTAAAATTCTTAACAATCCAAATAAGTGTAATTTACAATATAATTGTTGGATAAAAGTGTAAGCGGGAACTTTATTGAATGCCTACTGTGAACTCAGAACTCACTCTTATGAATATGTTGCTTTACTCAAGGAAGATGCATTTCTAGATAATATTGCTAAAATGAGTTCTATAAAGTCACTTTTCATAAAGCACATTACTAAAATGGCTTTTTGGCAATTAATCTTTCTTTTGTAATATCAGTAATTACTCTTAATAAAGAGTAATTCTTCTTGAATTTGGTTTTCTGAAAAAAAGAATAAACCCCTACTAGACATTTTACACTGGAGGATTCATAAACAAGTGGAGAGAAATCTTCAAAATTTCTATCGTTTAGCCTATAAAGCAAAATACTTGGTTAAATTATAATTAAGCACCACTTAATTTTTTTTAAAAAAAGATGAAAATCAAATTGTTATTTGGAAACCAAATGGTGCAGCTCTAAAAAGACATACAAGAAAATCCAGTCCCTTTCAAAAAAGTAAAAACAAATGTAGGAGGAGACGTAATTTAAGGAAACAGAAAGAGAGTTTGGACTTTGTCATCTTATATCGGACTTGGCAGTGAGATGTGAGAATGATCATCTACAGCTATCACTAGATTGAATTCCAGGAAGGTTCAGAAGCTGAAGAGCCAAGGAGAGTCACCACCAGGGAAATAATGGATACTCTCTGTTGCCTTTTCTATGATGAGTGGACCAGGGCATGCAGAGTTCAACTGATCACAAAGTAGATTGTGCCAATATTCTGGGTGATACAGGACTGAGAGGAGGAAATCAGAGTCACAAAGTAGGTTGTGCCAATATTCTGGGTGATACAGGACTAAAAGGAGAAAATCTAATAACAATGTGGAGTATGTGTAAGTCTGGCTAAACCTTTGAGCCTGGTTCCAGGGCTACCTTCTAGAGACATTTCTATTGGTAGGGACCTGCTGAGTGTGGCCTGGAACCCTGCAGTTCACAGCATTATTGGTTAGGTTAGTTGCTCTTCTGTGGGAGGCAGGTCACAATTAGATGAAACTCATGATCTAAGAGATCCCAGGTCACTCTCCATGCTGATTGTGCGCCTAATTTCCCAGGTTCTAATGCATTTAGAGCTGATTTTTTAGATGCCATTTGGCCCCCAAGGATTAGAACCAGTCATAATGATGTCTGATATGGTTTGGCTGTGTCCCCACCCAAATCTCATCTTGAATTCCCACGTGTTGTGGGAGGAACCCAGTGGGAGGTAATTGAATCTTGGGGGAAAGTCTTTTCCATGCTGTTCTCATGATAGTGAATAAGTCTTAGGAGATCTGATGGTTTTAAAAAGAGTAGTTCTCCTACACAAGCTCTCTCTTTGCTTGCCGCCATCCACGTAAGACATGACTTACTCCTCCTTGCCTTATGCCATGATTATGAAGCTTCCCAGCCAAGTGGAACTGTAAGTTCAATTAAACCTCTTTCTTTGGTAAATTGCCCAGCCTTGGGTATGTCAATCAGCAGCGTGAAGATGGACTAATACAATGTCCTTAGAGGATATTACAAAAAAAAACTAGAGCCCTCCCTTCCAGATTCCAACACCCTAGAATTAAATGAGATAAAAGAATGACAGATGAAAAAGAATAGGTGTAATATATGTTACAGCATAAAATAATTATGACCAAAGGGCAAATATTCTGGATTATTATTTTTGAAAGTTAAACTAATTGAACATGAAAAGCCCTGTGATTTCTGATTTAAACTGCTATGTAGATTAAAAAAAAAACTTTTTAGATTTAAAATTTATCTTTAAAGAAAAAGGTTGCTGGCTGGGCACAGTGGCTCATGCCTGTAATCCTAGCACTTTGGGAGCCAAGGCGGATGGATCACCAGATCAGGTGATCAAGACCATCCTGGCTAACACAGTGAAACCCTGACTCTACTGAAAATACAAAAATTAGCCGGGTGTGGTGCTGTGTACCTGTAGTCCCAGCTACTCGGGAAGCTGAGGCAGGAGAATCACTTGAATCCGGGAGGCAGGGGTTGCAGTGAGCCAAGATCCCACCACTGAACTCTAGCCTGGGCAACAGAGTGAGACTCTGTCTCAAAAAAAAAAAAAAAAAAAGAGAAAAAGATTACTGAATTTAAAAAAATTAATCCTATGTGATCCAATTTCAGTTCCATTCACATTCTTTATGGGTAAAGTCTGGATGTTAATAAAATGAAAGTAATTTTATGTAATCTGACTTAAAGGCAAGTCATTATAGAGGGCAACCAGAATAAAATAAGTGTACTTAAGCCAAGCGTGCAGTTTGTGCCTACTGAGGCAAACACAGGCAGCTTGGTTCTTAAGACAGAGCTGCTCACTTGGAGTTCTCCCAATTAAGAAGTTGGAGAAAAAATCCATGTTTTATAGTTGCATGAGCCGTTTAGGTATGAATCAGCTTCAGTTGAACTACATTAAATTTTTAGTCATAGGATGACTATAGTTAACAATAATAATATCTAGTTTCAAGTAGCTAGAAGGAGGATGTTGAGTGTTCTCAACATAAATGATAAATGTTTGAGATGATGGATATGCTAATTACTCTGATCTGATCACTATACATGATATGTATCAAAACATCACTATGCATCCCATGATACTGTACAACGGTTAGTTTTCAACTAAAATATTTAAAAAGTTTTTAAAAAGTAAATGTAAACTCTAAAAGACCAGAATGATACACGGATCCCCTTCAAATTAACTTTAGATATTAAAGACATATTATATATATATATATATATATATATATACATTTTTTTTTATTATACTTTAAGTTTTGGGATACATGTGCTGAATGTGCATGTTTGTTATATAGGTATACATGTGGCATGGTGGTTTGCTGCATCCATCCCTCTGTCATCTACATTAGGTATTTCTCCTAATGTTAGTCCTCTCCAACCCTCCCTCCCACTGCTATCCTAAACCCCCCACCCCCCAATAGGCTCCAGTGTGTGATGTTACCCTCCCTGTGTCCATGTGTTCTAATTGTTCAATTCCCACTTATGAGTAAGAGCATGCAGTGTTTGATTTCTGTTCTTGTGTCAGTTTGCTGAGAATGATGGTTTCCAGCTTCACTCATGTCCCTGCAAAGGACATGAATGCATCCTTTTTTATGGCTGCATAGTATTCCATTACTTATGTGTGCCACATTTTCTTTAACCAGTCTACCACTGATGAGTATTTGGGTTGGTTCCAAGTCTTTACTATTCTAAACAGTGCTGCAATAAACACACATGTGCATGTATCTTTGTAACTGAATGTTTTATAATCCTTTGGGTATATGCCCTGTAATAGGATTGCTGGGTTAAATGGTATTTCTAGTTCTAGATCGTTGAGGAATCGCCACACTGCCTTCCACAATGGTTGAACTAATTTACACTCCCACCAACAGTATAAAAGTGTTCCTATTTTCTTCACATCCTCTCCAGCATCTGTTTCCTGATTAAAAAATCAGGAAATTTTTCTCTCGTTTTTTTAATGATAACCATTCTAACTGGCATGAGATGGTATCTCAATTTGGTTTTGATTTGCGTTTCTCTAATGACCAGTGATGCTGAGCTTTTTTTCATATGTTTGTTGACTGCATAAAAAAGAGACATTATATTTTCAAAAAACATATCAATAATAAGTATTGCTACAAATCATTGATGAGCTAGTGTGCCTATGTCACTTACAATTTCTCTGCAATTGAAGTTACGTTATCAAAGGAGCCACTGATTTTCAACACCAATTACTGCCAAACTCCTGCTCAATCTCTTCTTGTTTTCTTATGGAATTACTGCTTTACTGCAGTATAAGTGATTTCTTTTTGCATTTTAAAGCAGGTATTATGGATCCTATTAGGTTTTCTAAATACTAGACCAGTGATTTATCTTCTTTTTCTCATAATTACTCCCCTGAAAATTGACTAGCAGTTAAGACACTCTGAAGGGCCTGAGTAATTTGGCTTTTGTAGGCTGGTGCCCCATGAACCCTTGGAGGGGTTTAGAGAGCATTTCATTCCACTCTAGCGCAGGCAGGACACAGCACATAGGCAGTCACTGAGGCCTCAAGAGAGTCAGCAACCTCACAGAGCATCAGATATGAGTATTTAAGCAAAGCATGATATTAAAAGTTATTTGTCTTTATGTCTTTAGAATGTCTACCTATTTAGGAGTTTTGAAATATAATAACAGAATTCATTGCGGCTCTGGTACTTGGTAGTACTGATGCTTCTCAATGCTGCTCTGCTGGAGGATAGCAATACCCAAATTTCCAGTGCATTTCCTATATGAATACAGTGGTGCTGCAGCTGTCTTCTGAATATGTAGCCAAAGGCTCTAGTCATATTTCCTTTTGTTAACAATCTTGGGTCATCCAATATCCATATTTATTATTTTCTCATAATGATAAACTAGGATCAAAAGGAAACAAGGTTAATTTATAAAGTGGTTGCTATCTTTCTTCCAAGTGATTAAGAAGTAACATGGCTTGTGGCTTATTGTTTATATTTGAAAGTGAAATATGCTTTATGTTTTGTGTAATATCAAAAGTTTTACTCATTTCTTGATAACGTTTTATCATTTCTGAAATAGGCATTTGGGATGTTTTCTGCTTTGTGAGAGGCATTTTTGAACAAATGACAGGTTTTAGTCTTTGTTTTTATGATTATAAACCGCTTCATTGGTGAACAGCCGAAGAAGCTGAGCTCTGCGAAAGCTCCCAAATTTCCTGAGTGTGAGTCTCCGTGTGCCGGCTGCCTACTGACTGTCTGTGTCCATTTTACTCAACTCCAAAACACTTGCCTGCTTTCTGCTCACCTCTGTGGCTCTGTGCCAGTCCTCAAAAGGGGTCTGTAAGTAAAAGTATGTCCTTTGTCTTCAATGCGTTCTTGGATGACTGTGCTGTCAAAGAAATGGAAAAGCCCCTCTGCCTTACTTTGCTTAATACATATATTACAGATGATGCAACATAGTATGAATTTTCATACAATGCTGCAATATATTTGATTCTGTTTAATTCTCAAAACAGCCCTCTGGAATATTATTTCCATTTTAGAAAGATGGAATCGAGGCTCAGAGATGGCAAGTGACTTTGCGTTTATTTCCTTGTAAATGGCACGTCCAGGCTCTTAACTCAGCATTTCTGCCTTTCTGCCTTTCTGCCTCCTTCCTCTGCAGCACAGCTGCCTCAACCTGTTGTTAATTTTACATTAAGCTATATTAATTGGAGCTAGGGGTCTTCATAATGCTAAATGCAAATTCTTTGTTTTGTTCAATGTTCTTATTTTGTGGTTGGCAAACAAAAACAAAACAGCATCCACAACAACAACCAAAATCACCAACTAAAGCTACAGCTTTTAATCTTTCTAAAGACAATAGGCTAAAGTGTGGTCCTCATAATAAGGTGCTAGTCACCAGGAAGGAAGCCAGGGAAAATCTCCTCTCGGGGTAATTGATCTCTATTGGCCTAACACTACATATAGCACTGAGTTAGGAGGCTCCATGGAGAAGTGTCTGCTACTTTTCCTCTGCTGCCAGAACAAAGTTCACAAACAGGTTTGTTTTCCCCACACCCTTGGAGTTAGCTAGTTAGGGCCCCTATTTATGTCCAGGAGACCAGACCTGGGCATTTGTAAAAGAACTGAAAATAGATGGATAGCGAAAAAGAAAACAAATGTTAAGATTATCATTATTTATAGCCCAATGATTTAGTAATCTAAAAAAAAATTCAAGAACAACAAAATAATCCTTAAGAAAGACAAGAATTTTAAAACATGCAGTTAAGAAAACCACATTTATCAGGCCTAGGGCTCAAGTAAAAAATAATCTGACACATGAAGTCTGGAACACTGGGCCTAGATTCTACTCCTGGCTCTGTGAACTTCTGTGCCGTTGGGTAAGACATTGAACTTCCCCACCCCAGATTCATGTGTCTAAGGAGGGTGTAGGATTTTGTAGCCTTCCTTGTGAGGGCATGCTATTAATCAGAACCTTTAGCAGCTCTATTCTCACTATCCCAGTAAAATGATGTTAAAAATTAGACCTCATGGCATGAGAGAAAGGGGGAAATTAATTACAGATTACAAAGGAAGTGTGGGATCTAAGTTTAGGGTGAGCTGTTTTACTGAACCTCTAGGGTTGGTCATAGCACCTGCCATATAGCAGGCATTCAATAAATGATGGGTGATGGATGGTTAGACTCACGGACAGGCAGGCCTTCCCAGTGATGGTAAAGGACCTGGGGCAAAAGAGACCCGTTCTTGAGTCCTGATCCCCACACATTAGCACAGTAGCTTGACAAAGTTATAAGCCTCAATTTCTTCCTGTGTCAAATGGAGATAATACCTCATCGGGTTATGAGGATTAAACAAGAAAACGGTAGTTCTGTGCCTAGTACACAGAAAGCACAAGCACACAGTAAATATTGGTTATTATTATGTCTAATACTGTAATCATATCTTGCAGCCAAAGACTTCTCTGAGGAGCAGGGAGGATCCAGAGATAAGAAGCCTGCTGGTGGCAAACCTGTTAGCCTTTCAGGGTTAAACTTCTAGGGAACTCTGCTCCTCTTCACTGTCCTAGTTACCAGTGAGGTAGCGGGTGGGAAGATGAGTTCCGGAAGTAATGGGGTCCCTGCGAGCCTCAATTTCGGCCTCTTCTGCGCTGAGACCCAGGCGAGTCTTGCTTGGCCTGTGTGCGCTACTGGGAGAAATGGACGTGGGCCTGAGGGCGCTGGCCCCGGGGCCGTCCAGCCGGCGGGGACACTGTAGCTGTTGTTTGTCCTTCTGCAGGCAGGTAGGAGAAGCAGTGGCCAAAGTGGGAGTCGGTCACTGAGTGCAGAGTGTTGACCAGGAAAGTCTAGGCACTTTCTAAATCTTCCCGCCAGACCTGGTGACCCATTCGCCCGTATTTAAGGCGTTTGCATGCAGAACCTTATCATAGAACGTAGCCACCTTTCTTAAGATCCAGGGAACCAGAGGTCTCTCCAGCAAGTGGTGGTAGAGGAATTTCTCCTATCTCCATGTGACATCTTTTGATTTAGAAGAACTAATGTTAGATTTCTTGGGCCTTTCCACCTACTACAGCGATAGTCTTTTCTTTGTTTAGCTAAAACTGAGGCAGGCAGGAAAATATTATTGGGGGCATGAGCCTATGAGTGTGTAAATGTATTTTTACGAAGTGTGCCTCTAGGGAGCCATTAAAAACTGACCTCTCAACCACAGAAATAGAAGAGATTTTGATAACATTGAGAAGCTGCCTTTTGGAAGGTAAATTTACAACGCTCCTTGACGAAGGGGCTCGGGAGCGGAGAAGTCCAGCCAGGAGGAGCTCATTCCACGCTGTAATTTTTGCCGTTGAAAAGCTGCCTAATCATCACTAACTGCTTCCCGCATAAGAGGTCTGGGAAGACTTCAGAAACAAGGCAAATGAAGACTTTTCACAGCCTCCTTCCAGCTGCCGCTGCGGGAAGCCCAAGTCTTAGCACGCAGAGCAGCCGGAGAGGGCTGCTTTCAGGCAGTTCCACTGAGCAAAATAAATTCATTGAATGGCATTAACGTTCTGGCTTTAAAAATCGGAATTTATCAGAGGCAAAAGTTGCCTTCGACAAACTATGGACACTCGGCGTCCTCATTCATTTCCAAGGCAGTAGGGTATCTGCACTTGAGCAACCTATATAGACTCATGCCTCCTGTCTCTCACCTCCTTTCTGTTTGAAGTGATGCCCTTTCCAAAGAAGGCGGCCAGAAAATGGACATCACCGGGAGAAAAAGAATGAAACGTAAATCAGCTTGGCACTGCTTGCGTCTTCCAAAACGCGGTGGGGAAAAGGCTATGGAGAGTCTATAGGTAATTCTTTATATATACAATAGTATGCGTATGTATATATTTTTTATATACATAAAATAATTCATATGAATTCTTTTATCTGGGTCCATGTGACTCTGAAGCCGGAGAAATTAATCCATATGAATTATTTTATATATATTATATACACATGTATACATTATATATATATATATATATATATATTTAAGAATTACCTATAGATATGTAGCTATGTTGAGCTGTGAAGCAATTCTCCATACTTTTGTCTCCCGCAAGTTCCCAGGTGGAGGCCATAGTCATTAGGTATTATAAGCCCCCTTAGTGACCACCAAGGACGGAAACCGCTAATTACCACGTCTCCTTTGATCTCCAGGTGCCCTTTGGCCTGTGACACCAGAGGCTTTGGTATTGGCGCTTTCCCAGAACTGGACCAGAGGAGCCAGTTCAAAGTCTGACTTCGGTCTGCATTTAACGTACACACCGAGGTCTGGATCAGACTCCCCCGGTTTTAGAGAAGTGTGCTGATTGCTGTGCTGCTACAGGCCAGCAAGCTCCCCATGCGGAGCTGATTAGTTTCAGCAATTCGCCACCTGGGAGCTTTTGTTTAAATTTTGGTAGTAAACTGGGAAAATAAAAAAAACCTCCAGGTCCACTGGCTCTCTCCCTTTCCCCACCTTCCTCTTTCGATTCGTTTGTGGGAGTTTTCTCTTCTTTGCTGGGACTAAAATGTGATGCGCAATCGTTTGTGTATGAACAAAAGTCACCGGCAAGCGGGGAGACGGGGACAGATCGCTGACGGCAGACTGAGGATGGGAGCAAAGGTCCCACCTCCTAGGATAAAGGGGAGCAGTCCTTCCCGCCGCCTGGTCTCCATGGCTCCCTTCGTCTTCCAGGTAAGATGAATGTTCCTTCATCCATCATCCGCAGAGTACCCTCCCCCAGGCGAGCGTAGAATCTGCTTTCTGATGAAACCTATTAGCCCCGAACTGGGCTGCTTTGTGGAGCCAACCGAGGCTCTCCATTGTGGCCTTTGTCTGCAGAATTTAAGCATTTACATAATGCATTAGCACGGAACTCAGCACGGGGTGAGGACACCGCGTGCCAAGCCTGGCGTGGGCCGACACTTCAGCAGCTCCCTCAACTGGCAGTTCCCTAGGACCACCCTGGAGGATGCGCTGCAATCGGGCTGCAGGCGCTCGGGCAAAGAACTCAGCATCTCATCCAAGTACTTCTCCTTGCTTGGTCATCTCTGGGAGGTTATGCTTTAAAAATAAAAATAAATATAAAGGGAGGGGTGCAAAGTTTTCGGTTGGTGAACTGAAGCTGGATCCATGTGACCATGAAGCCGCAGAAATAAACTTAACATGAATCTTGCTTTCCTGGCGGACGTTGGGACCTAGCCGTTTTTCAGGCGGACCGTTGGAAGCTTTGCGCTCAACGGCCGCAGGTGCCTAGGAGCGCAGAGAGGCTTCGGGTTCGAATCGCTGGCGCTAGGGGCCTAGACTCGCGGGTAGCGACTTCCCCCTCCCGCCCCCCACAAACCCGCGCGCCGGCTGAAAGCATGGGGGATTTGGGGCATTTGAAAAAAGGGGCCGGGAGCGGTGTCTCACGCAGGTAATCCCAGCACTTTCGGAGGTCGAGACGGGCAGATCACTTGAGGTCAGGAGTTCGAGACCAGCCTGGCCAACACCAGCCTGGCCAACATGGTGAAACCCCGTCTCTACTAAAAACACAAAAATTAGCCCGGCGTAGTGGAGCATGACTGTAATCCCAGTTACTTGGGAGGCGGAGACACGAGAATCACTTGAACCTGGGAGGCAGAGGTTGCAGCGAGCTGAGATAGCGCCACCGCACTCCCGTTCTGGGTGACAGAGCAAGACCCTGTCCAAAAAAAAAAAAAAAAAAAAAAAAAAAGAGAGAGATTGGGTCAGGAAAGAATCCTCAGGCATTCGAGGCGCTCGCACTTTGCAAAGAAATGCAATCTCTTTAGTAAGCCGAAGTCCCGAAAAACCGTCCTATAGAGGGTGGTGGTCCAACTCAGAAATCTCGCCCAAAAGGACTTTCCACCAAAGACGTCACTGAAGCGCCAAGAACGCGCCCCAGTCCCGACAGGTTCAGGACCTTTCGTGCTGCCACAACTTGGGACTCTACCTCCCTAAATAGGCCCCTTAATGACCAGCAGTGCAACTGGGATCCCGCGGCGGTAAAGAATCACTGTGCAGAACCCTGGAGCTGGGAGTCAGCCCGCCCCCTTCCAAAGAAACCACAGGCCGAACGCGGTGGCTCACTGCTGTAATCCCAGAACTTTGGGAGGCCGAGGCGGTAGGATCACGAGATCAGGAGTTCGAGACCAGTCTGACCAACACGGTGAAACCCCGTCCCCACTAAAAATACAAAAATTAGCAGGGTGTGGTGCTGCGCGCCTGTAATCGCAGCTACCCGGGAGGCTGAGTTAGGAGAATCCTTTGAACCCCGGAGGCGGAGGTTGCAGTGAGCCGAGATCGCGCTACTGCACTTCAAGCCTGGGTGACAGAGCGGGACCCTGTCTTAAAAAAAAAGAAAAAAAAAGAAAAAAGAAACCACGATCCCGCGCCCTCCCCGCCGCGAGCGAGGCGCGCGGGCGGCGCCCAATCAGTGAGCTTTCCGGGTATGTGACGGCCTTCGGCTCCGCCCCCTCGACGGCCATAAAAAGTCTCAGCGAAGCTTGCACTTCCTAGCACCGCGCGCGGCCCTGCGCCCTGGCACTGCCCCCAGGTGCGCCTCTTCTCCGGCTTCTTGTAGCTCTGGTCTCACTGTCACCGCCGTTAGCCGCCAGTTCCTTATCCTCCTCATTCCCCACCGTGGCTTGGCTGAGCCAGTCGCCAGACCTCGCTGTCCTCCTCCTCCGCGGCAGCCGTACTTTGCGCTGTACCTCACCTGGCTTGCAGGTGAGCAGCAGCGCAGCGCCCCTGTCCGGCGAGCTTACCTTGCCCAGCCCTGCCCTTGCCAGAGCGGCACCGGCACCTCTCCAAGACTCCTTCTTCCCTGTAGGATGAAGAATCCCATGCTGGAGGTGGTGTCTCTACTGCTGGAGAAGCTGCTCCTCATCTCCAACTTCACATTCTTCAGTTCGGGCGCCGCGGGCGAAGACAAAGGGAGGAACAGTTTATATGAAACCAGCTCTTTCCACCGAGGCGACGTGCTGGAGGTGCCCCGGACCCACCTGACCCACTATGGCATCTATCTAGGCGACAACCGTGTTGCCCACATGATGCCCGACATCCTGTTGGCCCTGACCGACAACAAGGGGCGCACGCAGAAGGTGGTATCCAACAAACGTCTCATCCTGGGCGTCATTGTCAAAGTGGCCAGTATCCGCGTGGACACAGTGGAGGATTTCGCCTACGGAGCTAACATCCTGGTCAATCACCTGGACCAGTCCCTCCAGAAGAAGGCACTGCTCAACGAGGAGGTGGCCCGGAGGGCTGAGAAGCTGCTGGGCTTAACTCCCTACAGCCTGCTGTGGAACAACTGTGAGCACTTCGTGACCTACTGCAGATATGGTACCCCGATCAGTCCCCAGTCCGACAAGGTATGACCTGTGACCCGCAGGGAAGTGGGCTCAGCGGGGATGCCCCCTCCCATCCCTGATGTTTTCTCTTCACTGTCAGTAGGGACCTTCTACCTTGATGCACCCCCCTACCCCCACCACTCCCATTCCATTCTTAAAATTCTAGATTAAGTAAGGAAAGTTGTGGTGTTCCTAAGGTAGGCTAAGGAAATAAATGGCAACGTGCCTTGTAGGATTTTCGAAATGCACAGAGAAAGGGTGTGGCAACGCAGGGCTGCTTCCATAGATTCCAGAGCTGCCCAGTATTGCTGCAGAAGTCATCAGGGTGTCCACCCACAATGTAGTTCAAATGACAAAGGGCAAGTGACTGGGGGCGGGGGATAAAAGAAATCAGTCATTGCTGCTTGCAACTTTAACCAAGAATTTAACTTGAAAGGAAGATGTCCAGAATTTATATTTAATCCTTAACATTATAAACAAAGTGTGTGCCTTTAAAATAAGGAAGCATGCAGTTTTCTCCCTCTGTAAGCTGCATAGAGGGATTTTTCATTGTTTGCTATAAGCTATCAAAATTTCTAGTAAGAGGGCCTCCCTGGTAGGTCCCTTGTTCTTGTGTTCGTGCTTCAGAGTGGTCTTTTCCTTGGTATTCTGATTTCTTTCTGGGTTGGCTTTAATCCCCATCTAGACTTCCTCATTGTTAAGCATCCTTTACCCATTAGCCCTCAAGGTAGATGAGATTGTTTATGAGTTCCCCAGAGATCAATACAATTAGTTTTCAAGAAGAGATGTTAAATGTTGGAAGGTAATTTTTATGAGTAATTTGAAAAACAGTATTATAATAGAATATTATTAAATCAGCCACAAACGCAAAGGGGAAATGGATTTTTATTTCCTTTTAAAACCTCTTTAACTTTTAAAGATAGTTAATATTTTAAGCCTACAACTTCATTTACAATTGGAAACTCTTTTAGCCTTCATTGCGCTTGTTAAAGAAGCTATTGTTAATGTTCACTCTTTATAGTGGAAACCTGGGCAATAACATAATAAGCTTTAGTGTTAGTCTTCATGTTTAGATATTTTGCAGACCAGAAATATCTGAGTCCATTTTTTTCATGTAACCAATTTTTAATTGCTCCACATCTTGGTTAATTTTTTTGACCCATTTGGGAATATCTTACCCTCTGTGGGAGAGCATGGAAGTATTCTGCTTTTATAGATTGGTGTATGAAACTCCTTGTAGATTTTATAGAGCCACAAAAGACTCCATCTAGGAATTCTTTTCCAAGTAAAATAAAAATACAGTTAGAGCACTGTGCAGCGATTCAGGAATCACAGCTCTAGTCCAGGCCTGTTTAGAAATGAACTCCACCACATTTACAAACACTGGCTCCCAAAGTGTACAAAAGGAAACACGTCAGATTTACTTAGGAACCAAGCAAATCATTTCTCTAAGGAAAAACAGTGTTTCTGTCCAGTAATTAGGAGTTACCCTTTCGTGGAACACATATAGCACTCCATTATATATTTCTACAGAAAAACAGTAACTAGTGCTTTTCTAAGGTAGTAAAATATTTAATCTGCATAAATAACTAGTTGCAGTAGTTTTTCATCTTTGGAAACTTTGTCAGGGTTTACAGAAGTAGAGAAGTGTTTTAATTGCTATTGCTGCATAGCACCTCTTGTGAAACTGAGTTTTGTCTTCACTTTGAATGGTCTAACAAACAATTTGGCCACAGAGTAGATTTCCCGGGGGAAAAAAGTTTTCATCCCAAATTTCCTAATCCTACAAACTGTTTTTGAACATGCCCTGAGAGAAGTAGGTCATTAACACTGAAGGAAGGACTGGTTTCTACTTTTTAGAAACGTAAGAAATTATTTAATTCTGGGTCTGATTGTTGAGTTCTCCATATATGCAACTATTAACATGAAAGATGCAAGGTTACCTCTTACTTAACTTTGAGTTAATAAAAACTCTTAAGAACACACAATTCCTAAGGAAAACACGGCAATTAGTTTGCAAATGAATGAACTGGAAAAGAACATTTACTTCTTTGTGGTAATACTCTTTTTTACAAGTTTAAAATCATAAAATTATGGGATTTTAAAAATATAGCTATTGACAATCAGTATTTAAACTAAAAATTCCTTTGGTTAATGACTATTACTATTCCTTATGCTCTTTCTACTATGATTTTTTTTTTTTACTTTGTTAATAGTGCTCTTTTTTTTGCCAAAAGTGATTGCAAATGACCCTTTTAATTTGTGTGGATTGAGTGCTCACAAAAGTGTTCCTACAGACTTCTTGACCCCTTCTAGAAATTTCCTACTGTTGAGCACCACTAAAGATGCCTGATGGTCTGCTGACCAAGTGAACAGGAACAGGGTATTAGACATGAGATGCTCCTTGAAAAATCTGCTTTTGTGGGAAATACAGCCCACAATGATTGATTGACTTATAAATTATCAAGGAAAAGATAAAATAAGGATAACTGTATTCACAACTTGCTCATGTACCAAAATATATGTCCTCCATTATTTGTCAACCTCCATTTCTCCCTGTCCTGAAAACTTCAATTTGATCTTCGCCACCTTAAAATAGTATACTTCTCAATGCCTTGCTAGTTTATTAAAAAGAGACAAATAGTATGTTTGATAGAAAAACAGACCAACATCTAGATAAAAGAATATTTCACACTTGCTTAGGTAATTGTGTAAAAGTATTGATAGAGGCAACCATACTGTCAAGATGGTATATTGAAACACATTGAACTTGTTCATTCTATCCCTAAAAAATTTCGAAACCTAGCTGCCCAGTACCATGTAAGCCACTGTAGAAAACCCATAAAGCACATACAATGCCATGTCTAGAAAAAGAGCTTAAAATTAGTATGAATAGCAAAACCCACATAGAAATGACAGTCACTGCATTCTGGCGTCAACAGCAATGTGGTAGAGATAATTGTCAACAAATACAGTAGTAATAATAATCATTATAATAAATTATGATTATATGGCACATAGAAGAATACAGGGTACTTTTGCATGAAACATCTCAGTTGACCCTCAGAACAATTTGAGTGTTCTCATGGAGGAGTAGAAGAGGTTAGCCTGGATAGGTTAAATGACTAACTTGAGGTGACACAGCCAATAAGAAGAGTTGGAGCCAGGACCCAGATGTAGGCCGTCACTTCTAAGTAAAACTATTTCTTTAAGGAAAACATTACACATATTAGAAGGATGCATTCCTCAGGGGTAGGGACAATAGTTGTTTTTATTTCCAGCAACCAGTTGTGTATCACAAAATCAATGGTGAATTTAACGTATTTAGTCAGGGAATGGGGTTTGATATTAAAATTAGACTTCCTATGCTTGTAGATTTTGAGACTTATAAAAAGTTATCATTGGTATCATTAGGTCTTAGAATGGCAAATTGGAGGAATTGAATCTACCTTTAATCGGCTAAGTTCTATTATTTTTACTCAAGATTAGAGACCTCTTTTCTCATCTAATTTCAGAATATGCTATTGTTATTGATAAGCAGTTTGATGTTGTTTTAACCTTTAGTCCTGAATAACTATGTGGTTATACTTTCTATAGTTTTCTATAAATGCTGTATTTACATAGGCAACTGCCATTATTAACTTAGTTGCTGAAAGGATCATTTCTGCTACTATAGGGTATAGAATCAGAACTGGACTCTTAATGTTGTAAATTTTTTTGTAAGTCATAAGAGAATTTCTAGTTCTTCTGGTAGACAGAAAATAGCTGGGAAAACTGGCTTACTATTTGATATATGTGATTCTTCTTGGGTTTAGTCACCTTTCCTAATTTTCTTAAATTTTATTTTCCAGTTTTGTGAGACTGTGAAGATAATTATTCGTGATCAGAGAAGTGTTCTTGCTTCTGCAGTCTTGGGATTGGCATCTATAGTCTGTACGGGCTTGGTATCATACACTACCCTTCCTGCAATTTTTATTCCATTCTTCCTATGGATGGCTGGCTAACTTCATACCCGCATGTCAGTGTGTGTATTCTGTGTAAATATTTTGTATTTATAGAGCATCAATCAGTATAAGCATTATCGAGAAAAATGTGACCTGTAACACTGTGTTCTGGATAAAAATGTGATTAGGAATCACGCAAAGTGCTTACTGTGTAAGCCCAAGAACAAAGCCTTTCTGAATCTTCTCAGGCAGTTCAGATTTAAAGCACCATCCAAACCTTGGAAACACAACAGGTTGTGGTATAATTCAGCAATATGAGAAAACCAGCCCCAAAGATGATAGCCACAGAGATTGTGTTATTTTTTTCCTCTTGTAATCGTTGTACTGTTAGGCTGAATTTGAAGACTGGAAGACCATATTGAGACCAATAACTTTTTTGTAAATTTACTTTTTTTCATTGAAAAAAAAATGGATAAACTTAAACTGAAAGTATTTTCCTCATTCAAATGAAAACACGTTTGATGACTGGTCAAAAAATAAGCTCAAAATCTATTTTTTTCATGTAGTGTATATAATCCTGAATAAGTCGAGTGTTTCATTTTCATTATGTGAAATCAATATTGACAAATAGTACTTTAATGATAATGTAACTGACCAGAAAGTAGAGAAATCTGTGTTTTCCTGTAAAAATAGCGACTATAGTATCACTTGAACATTGATTTGGCTTTACTTACTAGGAAGCCTGGAATTCATTATTTTTTTTCCTTTTATGTGTCACTGTGGTTACTTTAAATCACTCTGAGAAGTAAATGGATATAGGATTGAAGTTATGTGGGTATTTGGCATGTGTATGTGTGTGAAATAAATATGCACATAGTCATATACACAGACAGAGACAAATTGTTCTTGATTGCCTTATTATCATCATACTAGTGTGGTTATTATACAGCATCTGGAGAGGTGACTGTAAAAGTAAGTCCAATCTATTTTCTTATATCTTTGAATTTGTAGTATTAACTTGCATCTGTGATATTGGATGGGTTGTCTTTTAAAGCAATTACTAATGTACTGTGAAATTTTTAAAAACCTTCAGATTTGTTTACTAGTCACTTTTCTCCATATAGTTTCTAATTATAGTTTATATCCTTAAAGGAAGGATGCCACAGCAGTATATAAAACCCAAACAAACAGAACCCAAACAAATAAAATTATTAAAAATAATTTTAAAGTAGCTTAGTACTGCCAGTCATAGAAATTGATTTTGCTGAAGCTCTTATAAGAGTTGAGATGTAGCAATCTTAAAACAAGCATTCAAGCACTTTTGCAAAATTACCAAATTCTTAAAATGAAGCCACAGCTAGACTTGCATTTCAAGTATTAAAATTGTTTTTTCAACTGTCAAGAATCATAAAATAGCAAATCATATTATGAGTGAATATGGTGGGGAAGGTGGGGCCAATCAGTGATTCAATCAGAATAAATTTTAAGAGCAGATCTTAGATTAACTAATGTTTTATCACCACTAATTTGCCCACAACAAACTTAGTGTTTAATTTTTCAAATTAAATGTTGAATGATTTAAGTCTTTAAAATAATTATAACATTAAATGGCACCACCACAGAATACAGGTGTTCTCTGGACCTATTCCAACCACTTAAAATTATCTTAAGTATGCATACATAAAAGCAACCACTATGAGAACTACCGTGTTAGTGTTTTTTCACTTGCTGTATATTACCCTTGTAGGAATAGTTTAAGTAAATTCATATTTTTTTTCTTTTTTTTGAGACCGAGTCTCACTCCGTCACCAGGCGCCAGGCTAGACTGCAGTGGCGCGATCGGCTCACTGCAACCTCCGCCTCCTGGGTTCAAGCAATTCTCCTGCCTCAGTCTCACGAGTAGCTGGGACTACAGGCACGCGCCACCACGCCCACCTAATTTTTTTGTATTTTTAGTAGAGATGGGGTTTCACCATGTTGGCCAGGATATCTCTTGACCTCGTGATCCGCCCACCTCGGCCTCCCAAAGTGCTGGGATTACAGGTGTGAACCACCGTGCCCGGCCTCATTTCTTAAAAATATAGTATCCTCAAATAATTTTTGCAAACTTTAGTTACTACAGGCAGCAAAAACCACTGTCTGAAATTAAATCTGTGCTTAAAGACCCCTTATTAAAGCCAAGGATGTTCTTAAGATTGGAATTGACGGGCGAACGGGTCGGGAGGGAGGAAAGTGGCAAGATGGTGTTGGAAAGCACTATGGTGTGTGTGGACAACAGTGAGTATATGCAGAATGGGGACTTCTTACCCACCCGGCTGCAGGCCCAGCAGGATGCTGTCAACATACGGTAGTTTGTCATTCAAAGACCCGCAGCAACCCGGAGAACAACGTGGGCCTTATCACACTGGCTGACGACTGTGAAGTGCTGACCACACTCACCCCAGACACTGGCCATATCCTGTCCAAGCTACACACTGTCCAGCCCAAGGGCAAGATCACCTTCTGCACTGGCATCCGCGTGGCCCATCTGGCTCTGAAGCACAGTCAGGGCAAGAATCACAAGATGTGCATCATTGCCTTTGTGGGAAGCCGGGTGGAGGACAATGAGAAGGATCTGGTGAAACTGGCTAAATGCCTCGAAGGAGAAAGTAAATGTTGACATTATCAATTTTGGGGAAGAGGAGGTGAACACAGAAAAGCTGACAGCCTTTGTAAACACGTTGAATGGCAAAGATGGAACCGGTTCTCATCTGGTGACAGTACCTCCTGGGCCCAGCTTGGCTGATGCTCTCATCAGTTCTCTGATTTTGGCTAGTGAAGGTGGTGCCATGCTGGGTCTCGGTGCCAGTGACTTTGAATTTGGTGTAGATCCCAGTGTGGATCCTGAGCTGGCCTTGGCCCTTCGTGTGTCTATGGAAGATGAGCGGCAGCGGCAGGAGGAGGAGGCCCGGCGGGCAGCTGCAGCTTCTGCTGCTGAGACCGGGATTGCTACGACTGGGACTGAAGACTCAGACGATGCCCTGCTGAAGATGACCATTAGCCAGCAAGAGTTTGGCTGCATTGGGTTTCCTGACCTAAGCAGTATGACTGAGGAAGAGCAGATTGCTTATGCCATGCAGATGTCCCTGCTGGGAGCAGAGTTTGGCCAGGCGCAATCAGCAGACATTGATGCCAGCTCAGCCATGGACACATCTGAGCCAGCCATGGAGGAGGATGATTACAATGTGATGCAGGACCCCGAGTTCCTTCAGAGTGTTCTAGAGAACCTCCCAGGCGTGGATCCCAACAATGAAGCCATTCGAAATGCTATGGGCTCCCTGGCCTCCCAGGCCACCAAGGACAGCAAGAAGGACAAGAAGGAGGAAGACAAGAAGTGAGACTGAAGGGAAAGGGCAGCTGAGCCTGCTCAGGGGACTGCATGGGAGGTGCGGAATACAAGGTTAGCTGAGTATTACTTGTAACCATTACTGCCTAAATAAAGCTTGGCAAGTTCTTTTCCTTTAAAAAAAAAGATTGGAATGGACATAATTAGTCTTATTTCATTAAAGCAAGATTCAGTTCATTGTTCATTTGAATGCTCATTGTATGCCAGGCATTGACCAGTTGCAATTTTATGGTCCAGAGTTAATATTATTATTCATATAGTAGCTATAATAGAGTATATACAGTGCTGTGGGAATACAGAAGAAGAAGCAATTAAATCTGCCAGAAGGGTAAGAGAATTCTTAACCTGCAGGAGGCAATGTCAGCATTAAGCCAAGAAATAGTGTAAGGTGATCTTATCACACTCATGTGTTCAACTGTTTATGGGAAGAGGAAACTAGAAGGATGGTTTTATTTGTGAAATGTTCTACAACACTAGAACCGTTGAACTTCGTGGGAGAAAAGGAGTCTTTGTTTTGTTGTGCTCAGTTTGATTAGTTGCTAACAAGGTAGAAAGAAAAGCACATCTTCCTGATCACAGTTATAAAAGAAACCCTGAGCCATTAATGTGTCTCCTAACTTAAGGCAGTTCACGAATTTCTCTGGGCTTCATCAGTTGAGATTCATCCTTATGCTCCTGCAAGTCCCTTATATTTCTGTATTTCTATTCTAACTTCTGAAACGATAACTTAGTAGTGTCTGATGAAGTTTTTTTCTTGCTTATTTTATTATTTGTCATAGATGAAGGCAGAATAGGACTAACTGGGACTAAGATGAATTAATGTAAGTGTCAGATACTAGGCCGGTGTTAGGGGTGAAATGATGAATGAGGCATGGACCTTTTTCTCAAAGTTTATGGCCTAGTAGACATAATTGTATTAGGACTCTCTGTAGTTGACATTTGCATAAAGCTGACTGAAGGCACAGAAAGTGAAACGGTTGATTTTAACTGATAAGGCCAAATTTATACAAACCATGTACCAAGACTTGGGTGATATTTTCCAGGAAACAGATTTCAGGCAGGACATTCCATGCATTGGAAATAGCATGAGCAAATGCATGAAAATTGCCTACAACATGCCTGGCACATAGCTGTGAGGTACCCTACTAGTTGTTGACTTGAAAACATGGAACTGCACAGGGCATTCAGGCAAGTGCAAGTGCTTCAGGGGCCAGAGCAGAGCAAGAGTGGTGAGCAAAGATGTCAAAAAGGAAAGCAATGGTCAGGTACAAGTATTGTGTAGATCAAGAAGTTTAGACTTTTGAACAGGCAATTGAGATTTGGGGTTCAGAAAGATAAATCCCAAAAGTACAGCGGACAAAGGGACTCATTTAAAGGACTAGCTAAGGTGCTCAATCTCTTTAAAAAAAGGGTCTGTATTTGTGAGAGTAGAGAGCAAACATGTTAAGAAAGAGTCAACTGACTTTAGCAAAATCCTTTTATTTGACTCATGCGTAACTCTTGACAGAGTGTTAAGGATGAATCATTCACTTTTCTTTCCTGCCAGAAAGTGGGTTCTTGCATAATAGATTAACTTGATGTCTATGTGTATATTGGATACTCATGATTTTCGCTCTGTTAGATATGTTTCTTTTTAAGGACAAGCAAGTATGTATGGATTTATTGGTTTTTTTTTTCAGTATATATATGTTTCTTGTTTTTCCATTTTTTACTTCATACTATAATGTCAAATATCAAAAATGTTTTCCAGCAATATCAAGTTATGGCAATGACAAAAGTCCTTCATTGTAGATGAGAAGCCTATAAGAAATGGTTGCCAATCTTTGTTTTGTATGATCTATTTAGTGTTTTAAACTACCTAGATCTGTCAGCTAAGCTAATTTTATATTTGGTATACATGCATGTCAAATAAAGTCAATTTTACATACTGTCCTCTCGTCTTTGAATTTTAAATACAAAAATGTAGAATACAAACTTTGTTTTTCAGCATGGTAGCCTGAAGAGTTTTGCCCCTCCAAGTTTCCTTTACAGATTACCAAACATAGTTGTATGCATTTGAAGTTAAAACTTTATGTGGCTCTGTCTTCAGACTGATACGATCTATGTTGTCTATATCTTGAAGCCTACCTTGATTATGTAGGAATAGGTTCTGTGTAATGTTAAATAACATATCCCTTCTCCATTCCACAAAATTAAGTAACAATGACAACAAATAATTAGTCATAGTATAAACTCTATACAGTTAACCCTTGGACAAAACAAGTTTCTCTCTTTTTTTTTTTTTTTTTTTGAGACAGGATCTCTCTTTGTCTTGCTGGCTGCAGTGTAGGAACACAATCCTAGCTCATTGTAACCTCAAACTCCTGGACTCAAGTGATCCTTCTGCCTCAGCCTCCCAAGTAGCTGGGACTACAGGTGCATGCCACAATGCCCAGCTAATCTTAAAATTTTTTGCAGAGGAGGCAAGGGAGGTATCACTGTGTTGCCTGGCTGGTCTTGAACTCCTGACTTTAACTTACCCTCTCACCTAAGCCTCCAAAAGCACTGGGATTATAGGTGTGAGCCACCAGGCCCAGTGAAAACATAGGTTTTAACTGGGTGGGTCCACTTATATGCAGAATTTTTCAACCAAATGTGGATAGAAAATAAAAGTACTCCTAGGATGTGAAACCTGCTTATATAGGGAGGACCGACTTCTGTATATGTGGGTTCCAGTTCCTGCAGGGAGTCAGAAGAACCCGTATTGCAGTTGGGTTACAACAGGGCATTAAGAACAATCACTTGAGATTATATTGTTCTTTTGAGAGAAAGGTGCCAGTCCTGCCAGAAAGAACTCACCATTCCTTTGGAGAGAACAAGTCTGACTCAGATGATGCTGGAGACAGCAGGCGAGTTCACAAAGGGCTTCGCATTGTGAAATTTTGGAGTGGAAAGCAAGCATTTCCCAAACTTTTCAACTGGCTCCGGTAAGTATTAGGAGCATGTGATTTTGTGAAACACGTGAAGAAGAAGTATGTAGTTGGTTTGTAAGGAAAATAAACACTCTTTTCAGATGGCGTTTCATTTAAGGTTACATGGAGAAGGGAAAGTACAGAAATCACTTCAGCACTCAGCATATGGTCATTGCTATCTGTTTAGCACACAACTGTTCTGTGTCCCCAAACAGCTCTAGTGGTATCATCTTCTTGAGTCTAGATTCTGGTGCAGCTATTTGTTCCCATTGAGCTTGTGATGGCTACTAGTCTGGTGGCCCACCCACTGTCACTCATAGTGCAATTGCTTCTGCAGCCTTGTGGTGTCCATTACATTTCTACCCTGTTACTGTTAGCTTCTGCTCCACTCTACCTGGTCACTCTCTTTCATTTGAAATTGCAAAGGGATCTAAGCAAGCTGACCAGTCACTATGCAATATTTGTGGTCACAGTAAACAGTTCTCTAGCCAGGCTACTGCATGGGCCAGTGGTTCCCCTCATGGCCTTTATGTCAGGTACCTCCAAAAGATGACATCCTTGGGCTAATCACTTGTTGCCAAATTGCACGACCATGTGCTCCCAGGCATGGAGATCTACTCTATTCTTAAGGAGCTATTCATAACTGATACTGCTTGGAGGATGGCTGTCTGCTTTAGTTTAAACGGGAGAGTAATATCTGATGATCACTTTAGAGAGCTTATTCTGTAGCAATATAGAGAAAGGATTGGATGAGGAGATGTAAATTAAAGAATATGAAGTCTATTACCAAGATGCAGAAGGGGAATGATGAAGACTAGATGGAAGTCAGTGGTAGCGGAGATGGAAGGGAGAGAATGGATTGATTTGAGGGGTGTGAAAGATGGAGTGTTTCACCCAGGGTCCAATCAAGGAAACAAAAATCATTCTAGGTACTGTCTGGTGGTATGTGTGCATAAGAGAGATGCCCTGTCTTCTCCTTCCCTCTCACTCTCCAGTCTCCTGTGAGGACTTCACATTGGCCAGCCAATGCAGAAACAACTAACAGGACAGCCTGGAAAACAGCCTGCTGAGCAAGGCAAAAAATGTATCTGAGGGATAATAGGCCAAAGCAGGGATTAATGTGACTGTGACTGTATTGTGGCATCATGGCTAATCTAGGGGAATTTTTTAAAAATCAGGCTTGGGAGAAGTATGAATCTGGGTTTGGATCTATGAAGTGTGAGTAGCCCAGGGTCTCACAGTTCTCACAGGTAGGTAATTGGAAGCTGGAGTCTCATAAAACAGAGTTCAGGGATAGAAATGTATTTGGGAGTTATAACAGTGGTGGTTCAGGCCAAGGATGTGAGTGAGCTAGTGCATCCTGGGGAAGTTTGTGAAAAACTTTTTTTTGGGGGGGTGGGTAAGGATGAAAGACTAGGGTCACAAACAAGGGAAAGGAAGAATGATCCAGAATAGTTCCAGGAGGAGACTGCAAAATAATGGTACAAAAAGTTAGAGCAGATCTCATACGGGAGAGACTGTATGAGGAAGTCAAGGTGGATTGAGCTTTTAAAGGGATGAGTGTGAACAGTACCAAGGTACAGAAGTGAGATAAGATCTGATTAGTGCCCACACCGGATTTGGCAACAAGGAGACTGTGAGTGACCTTGATTAATAGGCGTTCCACTAGCTTTAAGTATGGGAGTGTTAGGGATGTTGCGGGGGGGAAGGCAGGTCATGGGTTGAGATGTAAATGGAAAATGACGATGAACTTCTCTTTGCAGTAGTTTGATGGGAGAAGGAAGAAACAGATAAAGGCCAAAGACTCTGAAAGCAGTATAACATCTGATAGCTCTTACTACTTCAGCATGCTTTAGAACAAAATGTGCCGTAAACTGTCACATGTTAATTTTTGTAATTATTTTCTGAGAGACAAACACTCTTTTTTGTGACATTATCACAATTGTACTTTTTTCCCCAAGACTGATTACTATCAGACCTTCAGTCAAATCAATGAGCATTCCCATTTCTACTGGATTATTTTAAAAGAACACATATTCAAATTCAGAGTCTAAATAGGCTCAGAGGATTGGGAAAGAGTAGAAATTAAAACCGCACTGCATAGGACTCTCGATTCTTGGGCTCTCATTCAAACAATCTGTTGAAGAATGTCCATTACCATTCCTTCCCCTTCACAGAATGATAAAACAGAGAGATCAAGACACAGTGCAAGACTCAAACTCTTTCGGAAACTTTTGAGCGGCATGGCCTCATAAATACTTCAGATTCTTTACAATTAAATTATTAATTAAAAATATAATTGAAGGTTAAATAAATGCAGGTGGCTAACAGATCCAACGACAATTGGACAAAGTAATGGTTTCTTAGCCCTTTGTCCTGTGCTAACCCAATTCATGTAGCATATTGAGACCACTTTATCTGGTACTTGAATCACCTGTTCTTTGAAGAAGAATGTGTTAGTAATCCCAAGAAACCCTTCTTGTTTGTGTTGAGCCCAACAACGAGCCCAAATTCTAAAATTTATCAGATAAACAACACTTGTCTGCTAAGCCTGGCTCAGCAGTAGCTGCTCCCAAGAATCTGTTCAGGCAGAAGCAAGAGAGATTTTTAAGCTTTATGTTGGTCCAGACACACCTGATCTGACCAGGTGTCTCGCTGCTGGGTAGAAACCAAAAAGGTAGCAATTGCTACATGCTTGATGAACATCAAGATTTATTTCTTCTTCAATCCCCCCATCCCCCTAATTCTCTTCTTCACACATCGCATCTCCACACACATCTTTCTCCACTTCACCTCTGACAAGTCACAGACAAATGACTGCCAGGGAATTTAACCATGGTAAATTCATTTCACACTACATGCAGCTTTTCTGCATGGGAAGTTGAGGTGACAACAAACTTTACATTAAAAAATATAAAGGCATTTAAGGAGTAAATCAAGATGGGAGAAAATCTGAAAGTGAGATTGAAGGAAGTGAATTTGCAGCACCTCAGTATGTTTGAAGGGCAGCTCCTCTGTGAAGTGAAGCAGCAGGAAACCATCAGGGTTCCTCTCACAGCTGCAGCAGCAACTGGTGCATCACCACAGCTCAGCCAGACTTCTCCACTTTGCTAGTGCTCCTTCTCCTGACCACCCTGCAAGCCAGTGCAATGGGGATCGTCCCTCTTACGAGATATTTGAAAACAATGTTCTTTTGCATTTATTCTTGATGCCCCTCAACTGTAGGATTTCGGGACTTCTGAGGTGAAGAAACAGACTTTCTTTTGGAGCAGCGATTCTCAAAATATGGTTCTTTACTTGGTTTCCAAACTCAAACTTACCCTGCAAAAGTAAGTCCATTCTTCTATTTGTACTAGAAAGTGGGAATGAATGGGATAGATTAGTTGCAGTCTTTTTTTTCTTCTAATAGGACAGAAATAAAAGTTTCAGTCACTATTTTAGAGTATTGTGTGGTTTGAATGGTCATAAATGAAAGAATTGTCATCATGGCTTCACATGAGACTTTGGAAGTTTATACTGTTACAGTATAATTAATTATATCAAATTTGTCAACTTGCTGATTTCCTCTTTATGTTTTATTATTATTTTATATTTATTTTCCTATTTAAAGAAAGATGAATCAACTTTCATTCTCAGAACTTGGTCTTTATTTTTTTTCCAATTAAAAAAAACTTTGTGCTCATGTTCCCATAGTGTCTAGGCTCAGGTGTCTTAGCTCTCAAGGACTTCACTGCACTTCTGGACTTTTCCATGCCAGGTGAACAGATCCAACATGCAGAGTGAGCACTCTACAAGAGACCAGGGCATGAAAGCTTTATTTAATTGACATAATTAAAGTATGGAATGTCACCACATCCTTGCAAAGCTGATTTATGGTCAAAGTGCAGTGAAATGGCAATGCTATCTCGTAGTGATGATGACCGATGTTGAATATCATTCATAACAGCAGAGAGTGAGATCACAAGTTTCTGGAGGAGCCATGGATGCCCAAATGTAGGGGAGAATCTTTAGATCATGAACACTCCTGAACTCCAGTAATTATTAGTCAGAAATGAACGGCCATGGCAACTGCTGGTATGATTGTCTACTGAACCAAAGAGGAGGACACATTCAGAGCTCCCAGATGGTAAGGCTAGAGAGTCTAGGGCCAGAGCCAATCTAATCCCTTCTCTTTATATGCAAGTTAGAGACCTATGATAACATAGGCCTCCAGGAAAGTTTGTAATAGAACCAGAGCAAAAATGTGATTTTACTGACACTTATTCCCTGTTCTCGTCTGGGGATTCTGTATTGAGGTATTGTTTGTAAGCTCGTCAGCTGATAAGATTCTTACTCCACACTGGTACCACTGGTAGCTTATTTGGAGGAAAAATCTTTGATCCCAAAGTTTTCTTCCCACCTAGACAGTAGGGCATACTCTTAGAAAAGTAAAAAAGGTCAATTTTTATCCCTTCTGCCCCCCGCCCCCTTTTTTTTTTTTTGGCTTGCTTGATTCTTTTCCTTGCTAGGCTCAAATAACTTGTACAAATTTTGCCTGGTATGGAAAAGACCTGGTAGAATCAGGGAGTTCTTCCAAGTTCTTCCAGAGAATCTGTAGGGGTTCAATTACCAACCATTTCACATTTATAGCCTTAAAGCATTAACTTTTTTATGGCAGGGCAAGGCAGCCAGCTTATTCCCATGACAGGTAATTCAGTTTCTTCACTCCTTTCATTCAATTCACATGTATTCACTGTCCATAATGTGCTAGGCATTGAACTTGGCAGTGGGGCTACAGCGGTAAAGGACAAAAGTTTCCACTCTCATGGAAAAGGTATGTTGTGACATAGTGTTATAATTATTTGAGTTGAAAATAGCTTCAGAAAATATATAACATTTTAGGATTTATTATTTCAGAACATACTTTCACATAAGTTTGCTCATTTAATAACTATCACCCCATAAGGCAAAGAAGAAACTGAGCCCATAAATATCAAGTAACTTAGCTTTTCATAAGCCATTTTAACCAACAAGGTAACTGTGATTCTCATTTTATAAACCAGAAGATTGGGGCTAAACACACTAAATGTTTTATTCAAGATCCTATAGTCAGTGATTTTATAGTAAGACTCATACCTCAGTATTTTCACTCAAAATTCTGTATGATATCACACTGCCCTACTTGTAGGGAAACCAAGTAAATATAGTCATTACTTTCTTTCAAAGGTCATACTGATACATTTAGCCAGTGGCCACTTGACATGATGAGAAGGCAACACATTTCTAGTCCTCACCTGTGCTTTTTGGTTATAAAGTTCAATATGATATAACAGTTCTTAAGATCTTAAAATTTTCACCTAGGGTAGTAGCATGGAAAAATATGGCAGTGTCTGCCACTGGAGCCTGAAATTAAGCTGACACAATTAATGTCTGGTTTTAGTTTTGTTAATGTATCTGTTATGGGATGAATATCTGTGTACTCCCTAAATTCACATACTGAAATCCTAACCCTCAAAGTGATAGTATTTGGAGGTGGGGCCTTTGGGAGGTGATAAGCATTAGATGGCATCATAGGGTGATGTCCCATGATGGTATTAGTGTCCTTAGAAGAAGAGAGACCAGAGTTCTCTCTCTCTCCCTGCCATGGGAGGACACAGTGAGAAGGTGGCCATCTGAAAGCCATTAAGAGGGCATCCACCGGGAATGGAATCTGCCAAAACCTTGGTCTTAGACTTCTCAGACTCCAGTAAAATGAGAAATAAATGTCTGTTGTTTAAGTCATCCAGTCTAGGGCATTTTCTTAAAGCAGCTTGAGCACACTAAGACAGTATCCATGCAAGTTGCACCCAGTTACACCGCATACATTTCATGTTCAGCAGTCCCTGATGAGGACAGTACGGGGTTTATGAGCTGACACCATTATGAACAGTTCATAGTGAAGTGTTTGCAAAGCAATTTCCTTTTGTGAAGCAATGTTACAACAGGTATTGAGATAAAACAAAAGCCTGCAATAATAGATGTGTCCCTGCATCTTGTTGGTATACATACAGATGCACATGTAGGTTCTTAACTGGGCATCTTGGTAATTGAGATTTACTCTCTAGGTATATGAGGAAGAATCATTTATGGGCAACAAAATCTGCGTTCCAAATTATAGTGCTGAAACTCACCTGGTCCCATGCTGAGATGCTGGGATGCAGTGGTAGCAAATGAACCATCCTGGCTCTTCAGTGGGGAATGGTGCAATCCTTCTCAAGGCCTCCAGGCCTATTGCAATGACAGGCCTGGTTACAAATCAAAGGATATAATTTACGTGTGTGGTATATATAATGTTGACTCAGCAGAAATCTGTCTTGGCCATTTTCTGAGTGGACAGGCCTTAATCCTCCTATAGTTCTCCTTTAGAATCTTTAGCACTTATAAAGCAAGCCCTGGAATCTTTGCTGATGTTGTCGAGAAGTCAAGGGAGAGGCCACTGGCAGTTCTCCCTCAGAGAACTGTCCTGAGGTGTCCAAAACACCTCTGTCCTGAAGAAGAAATTAGCCTAGGAGATGGGAAGTATGTTAAAAGGCAAAGTGGAGACAGGCAGGGCAAATGGTTCATGACAGTGCCTGCTGAAAGCCCATTTGGTCCAGTCAATTCTTATAAGGACATTCCTCCCAGCTTCATATGGACCCTCTAGGCACCTACCAAGTACCAGCCTGAATGTTTGCAGCAGTGTGGGAAAACAAAGACCACATCGAGTGACCCCTGCAGAAAGGGGCTCAATTGGTAGATGCAGGCCCAGCACCCTTCTTCTACTGGGGATTCTAAAATGGGGGATGCGAAGCTGAGCACAATGGCTGGTTCCTATAATCTCAGCTACTTGGAAGGCTGAGGCAGGAGGATGACTTGAGGCCAGGAGTTTGAGACCAGCCTGGGGAACATAGCAAGATCTGGTCTCTAAAAAAATTAAAAAATTATCCAGGAGTGATGGTGCACCCCTGTAATCTCAGTTACCCAGGAGGCTGAGGTGGGGGGATCACTTCCGCCTGGGAAGCCAAGACTGCAGAAAGCTATGATTGTGCCACTGTACTCCAGCCTGGGTGACACAATGAGACCCCGTCTTATAGATGATACATAGATAAAATGGGCAGTGGAGGGAGGCAGAGCTCAAGAGGCTAAGCTACTCCAAAACACCTCTGTGCTGAAAGTTTGAAATTGATGAGTTTGCCTTGTTTGTAGTTTGTCTTACTCCTTAACAAAATTATATACTTTTCAAAGGAGTTTTGTAGTGTCTAGTAGTCACAGTATATACAGCACTCATAAATTATAAAGCGTGAATACAATTTCACTGTCCCCCAGAGTCATTTTGTTTTTTAAAAATTTCTATAGACAGGCAATCAAGGTAAAGAAGATATTTCATTTCTAGTCCCTAAGGAGACTTAAATTCAAACATCTAACCATCCATTCTTTTTCCTTTTTTCTTTCTACCTTCCTCCCTGCAACAAGTTTATATTGAGTACCTGAGCACAAAGCAGGCGCTGTGCCTGTCTCTGCTCTGGTTTGGAAGAAGAAACAACAAGTCTTCCTCACAACCAGAATGCAGAGAGTAGGTCTGTGTGCTCTCTCAATCTCGTGCCTGACAGTATTAGTGGTGATATTATTCAGGCTGTGGCTTACATGTGTGCATAAACATCACACTTATCTCCATGCATTGTAAATTTCCTATTTAGTCCTTCGAGTATCTCTACAATCTTATCCCAGAGTTTGAAATCTCTATCAAGACTGGCTCTGGGTTTAAGGTAGAAAGGATTTTCCTTTATGTCTTCCTAAATTTCTTCTGTTGTCCAGATGACTATCATAAAAAAAACATTTTGGCATGAACCAACATGAAGTGAATTTGATTGGCTCTGAAAGCACCAGTTTTCTGGGGTGTTTGCTCCACTGCCTGCTTGTGGGCACCCCATCAATTCAGCATGCGAGCTTTCAGGTTGGCTACATTACCTGTTTCCATCATTACTGTCATCATTAAAAAAATTAAATAAAACCCTGCTCCTCTCTTGCATGTTCTTGTTTGTCTACCATCTAATTTAATGGAAGACTGTCAGAATAATTTTCTTATTCTAGACTTAATGGGAATAAACTAGTCAAACTGGAAGTTTTCTATTCAACTCTCTAATTTTTCTGTATTGTTTCACAAACACAATCACATTTATTTGCAGTTCCTCACCATGACTTCATTTTTCTCCGATGATTCTATGCAGTCTTCATGGAGAAGTGATAAAACAAAAAGGCCTAGCTTTTTTGTCTTGCTCCATTAAAATGATCCCCATTGAAAGTTATTACATCCACTGAAAATTATGTTTTAATTTTCTCTGGTCTAAATGAGGGTAATACTACTTACCTCTCAGGATTATAGTGAAGGTTAAAGTATGTCGAGCCCTCCAGTGGGCTTGGCATATAGCTGTTCTTAATCGATGTTAACCAAGAGGCTGTAGATAGATAGTTATCACCTCCTTCATATTCTGAATAGTATTTCTAGGCTTACCATTCCTCCTTGTACCTACACACCATTTCTTTCTGCTAATCTTTATTAAAGACATCCTTCTGTCTTCTAGCTTCTCCACCACAATTGAGCTCTCAGATGCAAAGCAGCTGCTTGGCCTTTGGGCCGCCAAACTTTGGGGAGCATGTCCAGGCCCTGTGGTTTCTGGGTGGCACCATGAGCCCTGGGGTGGCTGTTAGTCCCTCTGGCCACTCACTCTGTTCGACTGATATGACCCAGCTGCTGAACTTTTGGAGATTCCATTAGTGACCAGGCTGGCTCAGCTTATAGCAACTGGATATGATGGTTCTTTTAAAGCAAGGAGTTTATGAAGAGAAAGTCTACGGGCAGTAAAGTGTTTTTTTATGTCAAAGCTGTGGAACAAGAAAGTTTGTCAGGGAAAGGAGGAGGGAGGGAAAAGGGAAGTGTGGCCATAATAATAGAAGCTAGGAATACGAACCAAGGCTTGTTTTATAAACGAACACCTCTTTTTCTGAAATCAGAACTTAGAAAAGTAAAATAACTGATAATCCTGAGGTTTTGCATCATTCAAGATTCCACCTAAAAGATTCACTTGTAATCAATCTGTGTGTGTCTACATGTGTGTGCTCAGTGTTTCTTCTAAATATTTGGAAATAATAACATATAAGGCATTACTCAGCTAATTAAAATTTTAACTTTACACTGATATTCAATTTTCCAATATTCTTTATAAATGAGAATACATTTTCCTTGCGCTTATTGCTTCCATCAAAAGCCTTTAAAAAATCACCATAACATCAGCCAATTATAATTTCCCCCTTATTCTGATTTCCTATGGTACTACTACTTAATGTGCATTCCATGAGCCACTTGCATCAGAATTTCTCAGGAAACTTTTTGAAATTGCAGATTCCTGGGGAAGCATTCACTGGCGCTTACTAGTTAGCTATCCCATCATCAGAGTCCCTTTCCTCTTTGGTAAGATGATCTTGACTTAAGTGGAATTAACCATCCACTTGGCTTTCTTTTCCATGTGACAAAGTTTTGACCAATCAAATAAAAGGAGATATGCTGTGTAGAAACTCCAGGAAGTCTCCTTCAAAGGGAAAGGATACAAAGTTTTCTTCTCCCATTTCTCTTGCTGCTAGCCTGGGAGTGGACACCATGGCTAGAGACCAGAAGCCATTCCAGATTATGAGGTGACTCTGTGCATGGAAGCCAGGTACATAGGGTGCTGAAACAGAAAGAACCCTGGGTCCTGCGGTGCCACTAGGTCAGGCTTGCACTTTCTTCCTCCAGAGGAAATACGCTGCTAACCTATTTAAGCAGTTCAAGTTATTTTAGACTGTTCTCTTATATGCAGCTGACCTAATCCCACTTGCTACTTCTCCTGATTTAAAATATGTGAGGGTTCTGAAAATCTGCATTTTCGATAGTCACCTAGGACAATTCTTGGACACAAATACTGAAAAAACTGCCACGAGATATAAGATCTATAAATAATTTTATAATTATTTCTTAGAGACAGACCAGAGATAGGGATTGTATACATTACACCTTTACTCATATTCTGCAACATTTAGTACCATAACAAATAGTGGGGGATGGTCCATCAAAGTCTACAGAATAAATAAATAGTTAAGAGAAGTCTTCTGTCAGCTACCAGAGAAAATGTTTCTTAATCGCGGAGAAACACTTGGCACATAATTTTTCTATGACTTTAAAAGGTCTAGGTATATGACTGAACCACAAAACAATAAGCAGCAGCTTTGCAGTGACAATACGGTTTCTCAAATATGGTAGCTATTTTGCCTCTGGTGTCTCTTCCATAGCTTGCTACCAGGATAGTGTGAGTCCAGTAGGCCTATCAAGTCCTTCAAGACTACTGGCTCCATGCAGAAGAAAACAAAAACCAGTCCTACACACAAAGCAATTAAGTGCTCACTGTATTGTTTTCATGACATTTTATATTTATATATATATGTATGTATATACCTATGGACAAACATACATATGTATGTGTATACATACACACATCACTTTATAAATAAACTTCCAACTTCTTAGCTATGTTTTCCAACATTATGGCAATTCATAACTGTGATGATTATGCTCATGAAACACCAGTTACTTGAATGAGAAGTTATTTGTGGTGCTCAGAGTAAAGGACGATGCCTGTTGGTGATCTATGGGATTCTCATTATAAATTTTGGAAATAATCCATCTGCATCCTTCAGCACATTCATTATCCAACATTTCTAAAATAAGTTTAGTCAATTTGGCTGCTTACCTGTATTTCCAGATTCCTTATAGAGTCTGTCAGCTTACCCAAGTTGATAGATTCTACAAGTCAACAAACTGATTGTTGGAACAAAAATGAAACAAAACAAAGAAACCTAAACTCTCTAAGCTTTAGTTTCTTTCTAGGTAAAATGGAGATAATAATAGCACTTTTCATAGAATTGCAGTGAAAAATAAATGAGATAAGGTATTTAAAGTTCTGGTATACTGTCTAACAAAGTAAATGCTCAATAAATGATATCTATGATTTGTATTTTCTCCTTTTCATTTTTTTTTAAGATGGAGTTTCACTGTTGCTGCCCAGGATAGCCTGCAGTGGTGTGATCTTGGCTCACTGCAATCTCTGCCTCCTGGGTTCAAGTGATTCTCCTGCCTCAGCCTCCCAAGTAGCTGGGATTACAGGTATGTGCCACCACACCTGGCTAATACTGTATTTTTTTAAGTAGAAATGGAGTTTCACCATGTTGGTCAGGCTGGTCTCGAACTCCTGACCTCAAGTAATCTACCTGCCTTGGCCTCCCAAAGTGCTAGGATTACAGGTGTGAGCCACTGTGCCTTTCTCCTTTTATTGTTTCATCTTCCTTACGTGTTTCTGTCCAGAAGATAAAACATCTGTTAAACTTTATGAAATACATTATTTTAAACCTCAAATGGGAAAAATAGAATCACTTTTCTCAAAGTTAGTCATTTTTCATTTACTTATTCCAACATTGTCAAAATCATAAACAGAATGAAAACCCAGTGCTGCCACGTTTGTCCTGTGTTCACCAGGTCAGTTTATTGGGGCCAGGGTTGCAAGCCCAAATCCGTAACCAGCCTTTCATCCCCTGGACCCCACCATGCCTGCTTTTTGGTATTCCAGGTCACCCTAATTACATGATGGGAAAAGAGAAATCAAAGAAAGAATAGCAGAAGATGGCTACTGAAGCCAACTTCCATTTACAGTCTATTTACACTTCTTCCATTAAACTTCCTCTAAGGAGATGGAGTGATTAAAAAAAGAGGGAAGCCTTGGAGTCTAGCCCTACATGTTGGTATGTACCATTAGCAAGAAATAACAAAATAAGCTTATGAGTGGAATACCTGTGAGGGCTAATCTTCCTTTAGGTTATGAATTGTTTATTTTTATTATATCAAAAAAGTTATCTTCCCACTTCTGTATTTGTTTTAATGATTGAGTTCAAGGTTTCTGGTTCCTTATTAGATGGCATTGGTAGCAAGCAGTTTCCTAGGACCAAACCCTGGAGATGTCATAATTTCAAGACAGACCTCAAAGGATCTCAAAACCTATTGTTAAAAATGTGAGAAACCCTGAGAAGACTGAAAATATTTTGGCAAAAAACAGCAATCAAGATGTAGTAGGGTGGACATCATCATGGGAGAAATTTGAGGGAGAGCTTGTGTGATATAATTTCATTCCCTCAAATAATACTGGGTGGAATACAACTTTGACACTGAGAAGCAGCAAAATGTCAGCAGTAGCTAGGGCACCTAGTGGGAGGTTATATTAGGCTTGTGCTGGTTGTGGTGAAGAGTAGATAATAATAGAGGCAGGTCCTGGAGTTGCTCCTTCTTCCCTATTCATTCCATGAGCACTAGGGCTATGTAACTAAAACATAGGAAGACCCTACTGGCTGATGGCCAGCTGCTGACTCCTTACACTCCTTTACCACCAATTCACATTACTAATGAAGACTGCAGATGTGACTACAAACTCACAAAGAATATTAGACAACCAAATAGGGCAATACCTACACAATAAACAAGCTATAGTAGATTAAATTAATATCTTCCAAATGAAAATAAGCATAAAATATATTCTCAAAGAAATAAAGGAGGCTAACAGTAACATGAAGCAAGAACTAGCAGTTATAGAGAAAAAACAGGTGGAAACAGTTGTATATTAAAAATACGATTTAAAATAAAAACTCACCAGGAGAGATAAACAGTAAAATAGACACAATAAATAAATCAGGAGCTAAAAGTTACAGAGTCAAAGTACTTTACAGTAGCACCAGGGGCAAATATAAAACCACATGGTGTAGTGGTTAAAAGTGAACCATGGATCCTGAAGGTTGGGTTCCAATCTCAACTCTGCCAAATATTAGTTGAAACACTTTCAGTAATTGACTTAACTATCCGTAATGACTTTTTTCATTTGTAAAATGAGTACATGGCAATAATACCTACACTGTATAATTGTAATGAGGATTAAACAAATTAATATATGTACAGTACACATAAGAGTCTCTGGCAAATAGTTAATGCTGCATAAATATAAGCTATTATTATTTTTAAAAATGGGAAATACAAAAGAGCTATTCGTGGGAGATGTAGAAGTAAACGTGGCACGTAACTCAAAGAAATCCTTGAGAAAAACAATTAGGAAGAAAGAAGAAAGTATTTGAAGAAAAGATTGACAATATTCTAGAATCAAAGAAAGATAAAATCTCTGATCCTTCAGAGATTTCAATTTCAGATGGATTATCATACAGAACTAAATAAAATGTCTTAAAAAACCCTATACCTTGACACATTATGATAAATTTAAGATCAAAGAGAGAGAAATAATAAATGCTTACAGAAAGAAAGAATAGAAAATCTTCAAAAGAAAAAGATTAGGTTGACCTCAGACTCGTCCATAATAACACTGAAGGTGAGAGGATAATGAAATACTATTTCAAGGTGCTGATGTAAAAAGAATTTTATACCCAGGAAAATCAATATCTAAAAATGATGGAGCAAGAAATATGATGATGTCAGACATTCAAGGCTCAGAAAGTTTGTATTCAAAGCCCAATTTTGAAAAGACTATTGGAAAAAATATTCTAAGAGAAATAAATCTAGGCAGTCATATGGGAATAAGGAGTGAGTAAATAATTTAAATAATTTGTAAGAAAAAAAGTGTTTGTATGTGTATATGTGTGTGATGATGATCTGAAACTAAAGTTCCACATAACAGCAAAAAAGCAGGCGTGTATAGTTTGGTTGGGGAAGCAGGGAAGAAAAGAGAGAGCTGAGAGAGTTCTGAAATGCCTGTCTAAATCAGAAAGAAAACACAAATGTTGATAGGTATGGGCTGTAGTGAGTTAGTCAAATAGAATATATTATTTTCATATCAGCAGAAAGATAATAAATCTATCATAGGAGGTGGGAAAGGGAAAAAAATAAAAGAACACATGCAGTATCTTCTCCCATTGCGTTAAATTCCTACTTCCTTTATTCTTCATAATATGCAAATTGGCAACTTCAGGATGAGTTAACAATTGGCCACACACTCAATTTGTTTATTCCTTGTCACTATTACAGACCAGTAACATAGTGGCTTTAAATTATGTACTGATATATCTAAAGTCTCATTAATTCATATCTCAAGAATTTGTATTTTGTGACATTGCTGACAGGGATGGACTGAGGTTTAATTCTGTAAGAATTTAAGAAAATTAGTAGCATGCCCAAGGGTACAAGAGAGAATATTTAAAATACTTTAGATAACCATTTTAAGGATCCAAATACTTCTAAAGCAGTCATTTATTTATACCCATTTATTTGCAAGTATACTAACTATAAATCACTCTTATGTAGTCAATAAATCTGTTCTCCAAAGAAGTTGTGGTCAGAATTTATTGCTCAAATTTCTGTATAAAACAATAAATGCTTATTGTTAGTCTGGACATATATAATATTTGAATTTTTTTCTCAAGATAAAATCCCTATTCCTCCTTTTAATTTGAATTAGCGAGGTAAGTTTCTACTGTAAAGAGAAATCTAGTATTAAATCTTTACTGAGTGGCTTCTTATTTAGCTTTACTCGACAGTGTCCACCCCACAGGTGAGAAGCTGATCCCCCACACCTCATGGTCATTCTAGTTCTCAGCCTATACAATATCTAGGTTTTTTTTTTTAACGTTGTGCAAATATATCATAGAAGTTTGAGTTCAGACATGACAAATGGTACATAACTAACACGTGCCTTATTAAAACTAAATCTAACACATTTATTTCTTTGCCTAATTACAAAGGTAACTTTTTTCCTATGGCAGATGAAGTCTTGTTTTACTGAGTGACTGATTGATATAATTCCCTAGACCACTGTATTAGCCCATTTTCACATTGCTATAAAGATGCTACCTGAAACTGGGTAATTTATAAAGAAAATAGGTTTAATTGACTCACAGTTCCCTATAGCTGGGGAGGCCTCAGGAAACTTATAATCGTGGCAGAAGATGAAGGGGAGGAAAGCAACTTCTTCACAAGGTGGCAGGAAAAAGAGAGAGCCCAGGAGAAACTGCCACTTTTAAACCATGAGATCTTGTGAAGCCTCCCTTACTATCATCAGAACAGCATGGGGGAAACCACTCCCATGACCCAATCACCTGCCACCAGGACCCTCCCTCCACTCACAGGCATTACAACTTGAAATGAGATTTGGGTGGGGACACAGAGCCACACCACATCAACTACTATGCTTACATAAGAGAGGGGGACCTTCATGTCTTATCTCTTCCTGCTTGGATAGAGTCTGAGTTATCTCCTCCTTGGCCTGAAGCAGCTCCTCAGGGCACTCCTGTACATTCTTGGTCTTAACCCTGGGGGCCTATCTGGTCAGTCACGGCTTCTTGCAGGCCAGGCCTCCTCTGCCTTCAGCTTGTGGATATGTCCCAAGAGCATCTGCTTGATGCTCTTTCACCTAAAAGATAATGCAATTTTAAAAAATCAGGTATGTTATTTTCTTTGGGTACTGTGGTCACAGCTATGTCTATTGCTCAGGCAACCAAAGAGGCTTGCCTCCAGCATCCTCTGCCATGACAAAAAGGCCTGGTAGGATCTCACTGACACCAACCACCCAGCCAATGCCAACTCTAGCCAGCGGATCTGGAAGTTGATCAAAGATAGGCTGATCATCCACCAGACTGTGACTGTCCATTCTCAGGTTCCATGCTAGAAAGGGGCAGGCACATGGGTACATGTAAGCCTAAGGGCCCTGGACATGCTGAACTGTTCCAGAAGGTAACCTGCATGAGGAAGAGGAGTACTCTGTACCAACCAGCTTCTTAGAAGATATGGTGAATCTGAAATTGACCACCACCTGTATCAGCCTATACCTGAAAAAGGCTTGCCATTTTAGAACCTAGCACTGACTTGTCCATGTGGGATCTTCAGAGTCTCCTTTTCCTCTGCCATGGCAACCTGCAATGTAACAACTAGTGATGCCCTATCAGTCTCGATTCCTGAGTAAAGAGCTGAAGGATGACTGCTTGGGATCAGAGCTACAGATACTATAGCTCCAGAGAGAAATACACCTTGTTGTTTTAAGCTGGGATTTGTGGGGCTGTTTACTATTGCAGTATAACCCAGCCCATCCTGACTGACACAGTTATCTTACTTATTCCAGACAACAAACAGACAAGATAGACAATATTGCTAAAAAAAAAAAGTAACTGGTGTAAAAGTGGAGACTTGGGAAACTACATAATTCATGTCCAAAGTTACACTGCCAGCATTTGAACTGTCTCATTCCAAAGCCCACTATATTTCCGCCTTATCACTTTGACTCAAAACATATTGTGAAGTACAACTCAGTAGGCTTGATATCATGCTTAGAAATCAGAAAGTTTTAGATAAATATTTGTTGAGCAATGTTAAACATGCCCTTGAACCACTCTTCCAGTGATGAAGAGGATGAAGTCCTCTGTGCCAGCTAAGAATACTTCCAGAGGCTAAAAAGAAGGCTGGCTGGAAAACTTCCTTTGAGATCTGCAGGAATTTATGCTTCATCAAAATTTCCATCAAGGGATAAATGAATGAAAGCAGCATAGGCTGCCTAAAATCTAATTTTAGCGTCACATGCCCAACAATTTCAACATACTTTAGCCAAGACTTCTCTGAACTCTAGATATTATAAATGTCATTCCACTCCTATTTTGAAAGTAAATATTCTAACTTTTCAGTAGAATCAGAAAAATGGAGATGACATCTATGTATTAGTAATCTGGAAAATCACATAGGAATTAAACTTTCATTAGATTACTTCAAGCATTAAAATTTGGGAAGAAAATAAGCTGCTCTAATTTTTCATTCATTCATTCATTTGACAAATAATTATTGAGGGCATTGTACTCGGTACTGGAGATAAAGTGATAAGCAAAATAGACAAAAATCTCTGCCTTCTTGGGTCCCATTTTTAATAGGGGAGACAGATAATAATAAGATAAATAGAGACTTAGATGTAAGAAGCACTGGAGAAAAATAATGCAGAGATAGGCTTTGTGTGTGTGACGCAGAAGAAGGATGTAACTAATATAATATGGCCATGGAAGGTCTTACTGAGGAAGTGAAATTTGAATAAAGCCTTAAAAACGGTGAAATAGCCATTTACTTGGCTATATGGAGGAAGCACATTCCAGGATCTTGGAATAGTAAAAATACTAGCTCCAAAACAGAACTGTGCCTGGTATAGTCAGAAACACTCAGGATATCAGTGTAGTTAGAGTAAAATGATAAGAATTTTTGTCTGTCTTGATCACCATAAATCCCACCCTAGCAACCAGCACAGTGCTGAGCACACAGTAGGTCCTCTAGCACATAGTAGGCACACTGTAAATACATGTTGAATAAATGAACCAATCAATGGGCAAAGGGAGTGAATAGGATTAGGAATGGTGGCCAAAGGTAGAGTCTAACTTTATCATATGTGATCTATACAATTTTATTAAATAAAAAATAATTAAGGCAAATATGACCATATGTTAATAACAGTCCATTCTGGGATGTGAGAAAGTATGTTTTACTTTTTATATTTCTAAAATTATTGTAAACAAACAATTCAAGAGATACTAAAAACCTCACATCCCAACAATGAAGTGGCTAGTACAGAACTTAGTATTTTTACCTGCTGTTTCCTGTTATCCTCCACACCTGTGAGAGAACTGGTTTTCTATTCACTTTACAACCATAGAAACAAGCTCAGAGAAGTTATGAGAGTTGACCAAGGCTATGTACAACCAGGCAAGAGAAGAGCTGAAATTTTCATATAGGTTTTCTGACTCTAATTCCAGTGTTTGTTGTTTACATTACACTATTATGCAGGTAACATATATATAAGGCTTTTCTACACCTATAAACTATAAAATATATGTAACTGCTACATTTAGTAAATGACTAAAAAAAAAAAAGCTGTGTAAAATTTTAATGTAATTTTATGCCATTGCTATTTGTTCTTAAAACAATCATTCTGAATTTACCTCTTATAGTCATTCCACTGATCACTCCCCTTTTTATCCCTTGAACCTCCAGCTAATTGATCTATAAACCACTCAATCCTTGTCCCACTAAACACATAATAAGACTTACTCTATCTTATATTTATACATAGAATTAAAGACCTCTATTTGGGTTACACATAACTACAAGACTGAACAGAGAGAAAGTTCTAATTCAGTCTGGTTAGCCTGCCCCACATACGTAGGGCCATAGGACAGTCTTAATGAAAACCAGAATTACAGATTGTAGATGTTTCAAAAGTTTACATTTGAATAAATTATTCTGACAACAGAACAAGATTGCTTTTTTGGCCTTTCTTCTTTTTTTAGTCAGAAGGGTTTAGTAAATTCAGTAGTGTTAAGACGCAGGTTGAGAGAAACGTATCTAATTTATTAAGAATCAGAATTGGAGTGGAATAAATAAAAGCTGGTAAAACATAAAAGGCCAGTGATTTCTGGGACATCGACTGCATACAAGCTGATCAATACAAATTAAGAGAGATACAATGACTCATTAGAAAAATCTGATGCCTAATTTAAAACCAGACTGCATTATGGATCATAATGACATTCCTCCTTCCCCTTAGAGTTCTATGGACTCCTTATTTCCTGCATTTGAGAAATGCAAGCAAAGTGCCCTCCTGGGCACCAAGAGGGAGTCTCTCTCAGCTTCCTCTGCAGTGACGATTGACAAGTTGGACTGTCACAGCTGGAATCATCTAGGGAAGATGCCACCAATGGAGTGTTAAGAGAGAAACATCATTCCTAAGAAACTGCTTTGTCTCACACATCCTTCATGGCCAGGTGTACTGAAGTGCCTCAACCAACCTTTCACAACCCTGTCTGTGAAAGCTGGTTTTACACAAGCATAGAACCCAGTTCGGCAGTTCGCCACTGCCAAATGTCTGCAAGCTGATTAGGCCTATCACTAGGTCTCCTAATTTAAACCATTCTCTTAGACATTTAAACCACTTATACTTTATACTTCCAGTCTATTTGCAAATCCATCTTTTAGCTTTATTACCCACCTATCTCCAGCCCTTAATTTCAAAGGTCCACCGGATATATGTGGTTGTTTTGCGTCCAACTAGCAGTTTAAGACACGAAAATGACATCAAACAAGAAAAAGAACCATTACGATGTTTCTATATTTTCCCCTAAGTACGGAGTTTCACATTATAGCCCTTGTCTTCAAACACCTAAACAAAGTACACAGGACCTTTATTATTCCGTGCCCACTCACACCCTAAAAATAGCTCTCTTCACCCCAATTGCTCAAAATGCCTGTCACTCCAAGCACTTTTACTCGCCCCAGAGCCTCATTTAAACTTTAGCCCCTCCTCGCCCCGCCCCGAAGCTGATCCCTGATTGGTCGAGGACCACTCCTCGTGGGGCAGTTCAGGCCACTGCGCGCGCTGGGAAACGAGTGGAGGCACGAGGGCAGGCGCGAGCTGCCGGTGGGCTCCCTTCCCCCTTCGGCGACCCCCGCTCTGACCGACTGGTCCCCGAAACGGTGGCGGCGGTTTGTGGTCGTTGGTCCCTGAGATTTAGGACCAACATTTGGAGACCCGACGGGGTGAGGAGGGAAAAGGGGAAACAGGGTCACTACCAAACCGCTGCTAACGGCTGGAGACCGTGCCCGGCTTACTCTCACTCCGAACACTCAGTGGGGTCTGGAGACGGTGTCTGCGGGGTTCACCTCTCGTCCTTTCCCAGCCCCGTCGAGCAGTGGGAGGGTGTCCGAGACGCGGCTTCCCGCCCCGGCAGCATCCGGTCAGACCGCGCCCTCGCCGTCACCCAGGCGCCGCGTGGTGCGGGCCTAGCGGCCAGTCTCGTCGTGGCGTCTGGCGCTTCTTCCGCGCCGCGGCGCCCTGCGCTCTCCGCCTTATTTCCGCTCTCCCCGCCGCCTTCCGGCCGCTTCCCATCTGTGCTGCCTTCCGTGTTCTTTTCCTGACACGCTCCTGCCGGCGTCCGCTGCAGGCCCGGGCAGCCGCCTGGCCGTTGTTGGGCCGCGCGTCCCCCGGAGGCTTTGAGACGCTGTCTGGAGCGTCCCGACGGCTGTGCGAGATTCAGCAGTCTAGTTGTTTCAGAATTGAATTCATGCTGGGTGAGCCTTAGCGAACTCCTTGTCGTTTTCGTGGAGTTCTAGCCGGGCTGAGCCTCGAACTCTCCTCTGCCTTTGTCTTCTTTCTGTCTTTTCCCCGAGTGCCTCCTATGTGCTGGGCTGTGGGCAGTGGGAGGCCGCGGGTGTGCAGGGTGGGGGAGGAGGGGGCGGTAAAGAATCTCGCCTCTACCCCGACAGGCCGGCAGCACACGCCGTGGCACTACCTTTGTTTCCTGACATCTGGTAGTTTTTAAACCACTAATTTAACAGTGTTTCTTTGAGGGTACTGGAAAGACCACAGAACTCGGAGTCAGGAGGCACGGGATTTAATCCTGGCGTTGATATCTGAGATGTTGCGAAGCTCCTTTTTTTATTTGGGCACCAAATTTTCGCAAATTTAAGTTCTAACTGTCTTTACAGCCTTAAATTCCCCGTAACCTTTATATTATATGGTAATCCTAGTATAGGCAAATATCAAAGGCAATATCGGCAGGATCTGATATTTGATATATATATTTTTATTTTTTTATTTTTTTTTATTTTTGAGACAGTTTCGGTCTGTCACCAGGCTGGAGTGCAGTGGCATAATCTCGGCTCACTGCAACCTCCACCTCCCGGGTTCAAGCCGTTTTCTTGCCTCAGCCTCCCAAGCAGCTGGGACTACAGGCTCGCGCCTCCACGCCCAGCTGATTTTTGTATTTTTAGTAGAAATGGGTTTTCACCATGTTGACCAGAATGGTCTCTATCTCTTGACCTCATGATCCACCCGTTTTGGCCTCTCAAAGTGCTGGGATTACAGGCGTGAGCCACCGCGGAGCTTTTTAAGTCTTGGCTTCTCTTGAAAATTGGTCCGATTTTGTACTTGAGAATGGCGTTATAACCAGGAAGCAGGATATGTCGCGTGTATAAGGAGAATAACATTTAAAGAACATGTTGAAGTGTTGGTAGAATTTTGCTTATTTGAATAGTGGGAACCTATTTTCCTTTCAAGAATCGCCATAATGTATACAGTTTGACAGACTTCCATTTGGATCTTCTCAGAACTGAATCTCTTTTCGGGCTAATGATAGACTTGCTTTCAGGGCACACATTTAAAACATTCTGCTTTAAACTTTGTTTTCATCTGTTTGCATTGTTAATAAAATTTGTTTGCACTTTTATAGACATAAAGATGACTGTTAGTGCTGCAATCGATAAATATTAATGCTTTCTGCTTAAGGCACTGCTTTGATTGCTAATTTTCACTTAAGAGGTTGGAGTAATGGACTTGAAATTATTGCCAAATATTGTAATACTTATCAATACTTAAAATATATGCGTTATGGATATATCATGAAATAAGAATTAGTAATAATGAGAACAAACCCAGTTTATGGACTGAAATTAAGCCTCAGGTTTAAGGATGTTATTTTATTGTTGGGAGAAGGAAGACAGGTCCTTTTAAGTAGAGCTTGTGAATACAAATCAAGTAATTGCTGTAAAAATTGTCCAAATTTGCATATTAATGCGGAATATTCTCATTTTACTGCCTGATGGCTGAGGAGGCAAGAAAATAAAGAAAATGTGATTTCTATGTTCAGATTTCAAATAACAGACGAAAGACCTTGTGTAAGGTCTACAAGAATGTGTAGATATCTTTATCCTGACTTAAAAGAGCATATACACCTTTGTGTTTAAAGCAAAAAATTTTTAAAGTATTTGTTACAGTTTTTTTAAGTAGTTCAATTTTTAAGTTATTCTAAATTTAAACCTAATATTAAAACTTTTATCCATTATATATTTAACTTCTAGCAATAAAATATGCCATCATTCTTTAATAAAAACAACTTAAAATCGAATTGAACTGATCCATCTATACACTTTGAAATAATTTTAGACTTCCATATTCACACACTTTTGATTAACTCTTCTCATTTTCCAACCATGTTGGCTGTAGTGCAGCCTGTCATTAAAGTGAATTGCTGCTTAAAAACAAACCAAAAAACCTCCATTGATCTGGCAACCATGCTTTCTGTGTACCATACTCAATGACAACTGAGCTAACAAATCAGTAGTTTAGTACTATATAATACAAGGAATGTCATAAAGATCTAATGGGCCTTCATAAGGGCACATTTTGATATTCTTAAAGATTATTTTTCATTATTACATTGAGTTTTTAAAACCCACGTTAAGATTATATAATGTTCACTTAACAACTTGTTAAATTTTTACAGTAACTTGGAAGATGAAGTTTCAATTCAAGTAGTTTCAATACAGGTGACACAGTTCCTTTAAACAATTTTCATTAATATTTTGCTAAAATTGTGATTCTCATTTTTTCATTAATATACTATTTTTGAAAGGCAGTACAAATTTAAAAATACATTCTTAATAAATATTAAGGTGGTCGAAATTAAAGGAGGTATAGTTAGCACTTTAAAGGCTTGATTCAGATTAACTTGAATATCCTGTGATTTGCTATCCTCTTGGCCTTTTGCTTCATACTTCAGAGAGGTTTTTTCCTTTCTTCTATTTTTTTTTTGAAAGTGAGCTAGAAAGGAATCTTTGAAAGTCTGAAATTTAGGGAAAAAAATATATATCTGAAAGCTAGAGTTAAATATGGCACAACTTTTAATTTCTCAGTTCCACTTTGTTTGCAAAACCATTTTTGTCATTCTCCTACTCAGGATCCCTCTTTCTCTTGAATTCTTTGGCTTAGCAGGGTAAGGAAACAAATTTTTAGAATACTTTGGAATGTGGCTCCACATCTGAAAGTGACAAGAGGACAACTGGTATGTCTGTTTTGCTCTAATGTTTAGGACAGGTGTGCTTCCTTGGATATTTAGGTAACACTCTGATTCTGGAGTATTTTAGAATGAATGTATTGTATGCTTGTTTTAGATTTGATTATATTTCGCTGGCTATTCTTGAATTTTGCCTCTTTTAGAAATACGCTTTTGTTAATGTGTTAAAGTTAAGTAATTTTGAACTTTTATCTTGATTGTGAATTATGCATGTGCGTACATTTTGTTTTGGAGGGCTGGAGATAACACTTTTGTTTTTTCTAAAGAGAGTATGATTGGCGACTCTTCAGTGTGTCTTTTACTTCTGTAGTTTCAAGCTTCTATAATATTTTGATTGAGATTTCTTGAGATATACAAAGTCTGGCATATGTTTCCAGTCATTCTCTAGTAAAAGGAGCCTTTAATGTGTATTGACTGGCTTGTTATTTCAATATAAGACTCTAGATAATTTCTTTAAAAATAGAACTTTAGAGACATGAATTAACCCAAAAAATAGGTCTGTAAAGCAGTTGCAGGGGTGTGCTGGATTGCAGAAATCAGCCATTTGGAACTAGCTATGAATTGCAGTTAAAAAAAAAAAAAGTCTTGTTTATTAAGTTAAATTCTACATTTTGGATAAAATGGGAGCATATTTATTGCTTCTATAACCAGTAAGTAGCATATGTAAGGTACCATACTAAGGCTTGTGCAAAAGTAATCGCAGTTTTTGACATTACTTTTAAACTTTGTTTGCATTGTTAATAAAATTTGTTTGCATTTTTATAGACATAAAGATGGCTATTAATGGCAAAAACAGCGATTACTTTTGCAACAGCCTTAACTAGGTTCTTGTTTTTTCTTTCACTTTTCCCTGTAGCATGTTTAAAAAATATAAATCTCACAATTTCCTATTCACATTGATTGTATCAACAAGATATTTAGTGTGTAGTGGGCCAGTATGATGTCCTGTGGGACGTCGAGGCCATTGAAACCTTCAACTAAATTATGGAAGAGAGTTGAGAGTTACAAATTTCTGAGGTGACATAACACTCCATGGTTTGGGCCCTTGGTCTTTTCAATTACTAATTTTGTGACCTTAAGCAGTACTGTTTGACGTGTTTGCTTTTGGTTTTCTTATCTACGGTATTGAAGGTCATCTAAGGCCCACTTGAAGTTCTAATATTTTCTTGTTACAAAATCTTCAGTAATGGCAAAACCTAGAGTAAAACGATATTAAGCTGAGAAGAGTAGTTGTATCATTTAAAATGCTCCTAATTTTAAACGAAGGGTGATAGAAAAACATTGACTTTTTTAAAAGACAAAAGGCTGAAAGTTGGTTGCTCAATCCTTACCTTTTTTTTCCTTTGAGACAGAGTCTCGCTCTGGAATGCAGTGGCCCAATCCCGGCTCACTGTAACCTCCACCTCCCTGGTTCAAGCAATTCCCCTGCCTCAGCCTCCTGAGTAGCTGTGATTACAATGATTACAGGAACATGCCACCATACCTGGCTAATTTTTTTTTGTATTTTTTGTAGAAACAGGGTTTCACCATGTTGGCCAGACTGGTCTCGAACTCCTGACCTCAGGCATTCTGCCTGCCTCAGCCTCCCAAAGTGCTGCGATTACAAGGGTGAGCCACTGCACCCAGCCAATCCTTATCTTATTATTGGTTCTGATTAGAAAAAAATAACATTTCTTTTATCCGAATCTATTAATAGTACATGTTTTATTTATTGCATTTGGTATCACATAAATCTGTCCATGAAATATAGTGTAAGACACACATTCGATAATACAGACATAAGACTTTTCCCTTGATAAAAATTATTTTCTACTTTCTATTTCTGCCATTTAGTAAATGTGTAAAGATACTCATCTGAAATCTTCAGTTAAAAAAACACAATAGGCCTGGTGTGGTGGCTCATGCCAGTAATCTCAGCACTTTGGGAGCCCAGGCAGGCGGATCACTAGGTCAGGAGTTCAAGACCAGCCTGGCCAACATTAAAATACAAAAATTAGCTGGGCATGGTGGCGTATACCTGTAGTCCCAGCTACTTGGGAGGCTGAGACAGGAGAATCACTTGAACCTGGGAAGTGGAGGTTGCAGTGACACAAGATCATGCCACTGCACTCCAGTCTGAGTGACAGAGCAAGACTCCATCTCAGGGGATAAAAAAATGCCTGAAGTTAGTAAATTATAAGAACCTACAAACAAGATAAAGAAAGATGAGATAGTACTTAATGTTGAAATGAACAAGAAAGGAAGAATTGAGGGTAAGCTGAATAGCTTTTTTTCCTTCTCTGGAGATAGATCTTTATGGCATAGCTTTATTATTTTTTAGTAAGTGAGTTCCTATTGCTTCTCTGCCTTTTGGCCAAGATCAAGTATAGTATGTGTTCTTACCAGCTTAATATCTGATATATCCTGTATCTGAGGACAAAAATATTAAATGGATTTTTGGAGCAGGGAGATGGAATAGGAGCTTGCTCCATCTACTCCACACATTGATCTGGTATTGCAGTACCTTCAGGAATGGGGCACCCCCTCAGGATAAATTTTTTAAAAAAGCAAAATGAGTTTCTTTAGAAATCTCGTATACCCATTTTTCAAATGTAGATGCATCTTAAAACAAATTCTCAGGGCCCAAATTGTATTGATGGGTAAATATTGTGTGACATTACAATTATGACAGAATCCTGTTATTACTCACTGGTCAGACTAGGGAAGTTTTAAGATGTTTTCTGTTTATATTTGGACAACTAGCTCTTGCTAATATGAAAAGTTTTATCTTTGAAAAGGGGGGGAAGTTAGCCATTTCATGGATGGGACAAGTGAGTAAAAGATCAGAGGGGAGGTAGGAAGAACTGGCAGGTTGAATCTAATAAGATGAAATTAAGTTGATTTTAAAATCTGGTAACTTGATATAGGGCAGGGCAGATTTGAGGTTTTCGGTGACAGCATGCTAAATTTCAACCAGCAATAGCATACAGCTGTGTAGTTGTGCTGCTTCTCCGTACTGGTAGAGTTTTCAATTCTGGCCACCACACTTTTGAAGGAAAATGGAACAGGGTAATGAGAGAACATAAACTATATCATATAAGAAACAGTTAAGTAGCATTTTCCCATGGTTCTGTAGAAACTTAATAGATATGACAAGAACAATTAAGGTATCATGCTGAAACACTTGAGTTAAAGCTGGAAAGTTCTTTTTAACGGAAACTTCTCATGGCCTTAAGTAATGCAGATGATCATTGTGATACTTTTAAGAGGGATGTATAGTGATTTCTCAGATGGGTTTAGACATGGAACACGTTTTGGAGACTTGTTAATCACCTCTGGAACAATGTTTTAAGGGATGCCAGTTTAGGAAATATTGGATTAAAATAACTGGTAATGAGGTCAGGTGCTGTGACTCAATGCTTGTAGTTCCAGCACAAGAGTTCGAGACCAGCCTGAGCAACATGTTGAAACCCCATCTCTGTAATAATTAGCTGGGTGTGGTGATGCGTGCCTGTAGTTTTAGGTACTTGGAAGTGAATCATCTTTCAAATGCAATTATATGAAAGAGGCAGGTTCACTTTGGCCAGAAGGTTTAAAATCATGATTGATTTGTGAAAGTTACCAGGAAAGAGATTATGATATATTATAAGAAATAACTTTCTTAAAGAATTATTCAAAGTTTAGTTGCTCTAGAGGATAAGTTCTTTGTAAGAATCAAAAATAAATGGGGGGATGGATGCAGCAAACCACCATGGCATATGTATACCTATGTAACAATCTTGCATGATCTGCACATGTACCCCAGAACTTAAAGTATAATTTAAAAAAAAATAAAAAATAAGATGGATACCTGCTTTGTGACAATATTATGAAGAGATACCCATACCAGGTGGGTAGTTGAATTAGATAATTTTTAAGATCTATTATAAATCTAAAATTATTTTTATTAATTTTTAAGATCTATTATAAATCTAAAATTATTTTTATTAGGGGTTTTCCAAAAAGTTTTGTTGCTTTAATTTTCCATCTAAGTTAATACAGTGTCTGGGTTGTTTTAAAAGCATGCAATAGTTTTTCAAAGAAGGTATGAATAATTGATTTGATGTTATAACATTAAAAAATTGTGGAAAAAAATCTGGATTTAGGTACTTGTGTTGCTATTTGTAAGTTATATGACCTCAAGTAATCACATAGCTTTTCAGAGATGTGGATTTTAAATATCTAAAATGACGGTAAGGTTAGGAGACCAGGATTTGGGCAGATTTCTGATTTGAGTACCATATTTACCTTAACCAATTTGTTAGCGCTATGACTTTCTTTCTTAGTCTCGGTTTATATATTTTTCAAATGAAAAAGAAAAATACTTACAGGATTACTATAAAGAATAAATAAGATAATGTATATAAAGTACCTGTCATTATATGTGGTATTTAGTGCCAAATCATTAAATGTAGAAATAAACATAAAACAGAATTTCATAGTTTAGGAAAGTAAAGGTCAGAGTTGTAAAGTGTTTGCCAAAGATCTCCTGACCAAGAACTGGAATTCAGTCAGGTCTTCTCTCACACAGTTCCATTATTTTAGTTAAATCATGGTGTCTCTCCTTCCCTGTCTCATTCATTGAATGAACATTCATCATATGCCAGGGAGTCTGCATGGTGCTTGGGATTCAGAAATGAAAGGCTAGACCCTTCTCAATGTCTGGTGGTGGGAGGCAGATGGAGGGAATTGACAGTCACAACACTCTGAAATGGATCTGTGATATAAGTACATATAAAGGAATACTCGATTTAGAGTTGAGAGGGAGAGTCAAAAAAGGTTTTCCTGGAGAATATTAGAAGTAGGAAAGGCCAAGAGAGTAGAGGACTGTGGGAACAATCTATGTAAAGGAACATATGTGAGCACTTGGCATATTTGAGAATTTGCAAATAGGTCAGCATTGTTGGCATATAATAAGAAATGAAGCTGGAGGGACAGATGCTGAAGAGATCCTTATGGCTTTCTGAAGAGTTTAAATTTTGTTTTTAAGGAACTGGGAAACCCCTGAAAGTGCTTTTTAATTTTAATTGAGTATCACATGCTCTTGATAATCACAGAAAAGTGAGAAGTAAAGGTTACTTGACTCCTTATTCCTCCTTACATATAACTACCAGTAAAGTTCCTTGTAAATTGTTTTAACATTTATATATTCCTACACAGCCAACTATGAATATGTACATGTGTATCTTTAAAACAACACATACACAGTTCATATGAAAGTAAATGTATTATTCTCCTACTTGCTCTTTCTCACATAATTCTTGAATATGTTTTATATCAGTACATGCAAATCTATGGCATTCTTTAACAGCTGCATAACATTGCTTGTGTAGGTGTACCCTGATTTTTTATTCAGTCCTCTACTGAAGAGCAGCTAGGTATTCTCTAGACTATCATTTCTACCTAACAGTGTTTCAGTGAGCATTCTTATGCTTATATCTTTGTATACTTTTGCAGATATCTGTAGGTTAGATTGTTAGTAATTATGAAGTACATGTGCATTTTACATTTTGGTAACTATCATCAAATTGCCCTCTAAAAGGATAATTTTAGTAATGCATATGTGCTAGCAGTGTATGAAGTCTTAAGTTTTTCTTGAGTTTTCTGTGGCCTTCCCAGCAGATAATTATTGAGTACCTTCTGTGTGCCACAGACTATGGTGGGTACTAGAGAAAGTACAAGTATAAGACAGAAGTGGTCTCTGCCCTCATGCAGTCCAGAGTTTGAACCATAGGAAGTCTGCAGGTGTTTTGTTTGGTCTGTACAGTTTTGTTACTGTTTTGCAATTGAATTAATTTTTAGCTTTTAAATATTGAGAGATTTTGAAAAATTGGAAAATTTGATATAACTGGGCAAGCTGGGTTCTCTTGTATTAGTTTGCTGGAGTTGAGTAGCCACTGCCCTTTTCGGACGGTGCATTGGACTTTCTAGGAGCACAGTCCCTTCCATTTCTTATGGTCTAATATCTCGACCTCAACATTTCTTGCCAGAGTCTTGTAAAAGCATTTGAGTTGATTGTTTGATATTCAAATTTAAAATACCTAAAACTGAACTCTGATCTTACCCTGAAAACCAGTTCTACTCACTCTTCTTCATCTCTGTCCTTGTTGCTTAGGCCAGAACTGTGGAATCATCCTTTACTTGCCTGTTTATCTCACAGTCTTTATCCAGTATGTCAGAAAATTCTATTGGATGTACTTCAAAATATATCTCAAATTAGACCACTTATCCCTTCCACCTCAACCTCTCTGGCCCATGCCACCATTATCTCTTGCCTGGATTTTAGTAGTAATCATCTAAGTGATCTCCCTGCTTCTACCTTTGCCCTTCTAGTGACTTCACCATGTAACAGCCAGATGATTTTTTTTAAATGAAAGAACCTATTACTCGAATGCTCAGAATCTGTAGTAGCTCCTCATTTAACTCAGAATAAAAGCTAAAGTTTTTAAGAAGCTACCTGACTTACAAGGTATACCTTGTACATGCCAAACACGCCTTTACACTAAGGCCTTTGTCTTGGTTTCTCCATTTGTATGGGATGTTCTTCCCAGATAGCTGCAGGGGTGACTGTTTTGGTGAAGTTTGCATTGGCTTTCCTGTTTAAATTTGCATGTTCTCTTCCCTTGTCAACATCCCACTGACCCATGTGCTCTATTCCTGTTCCTTTTTTCCCAAAGCATTCTTACTTCCTCATATATTATTTGCTTATTTTTTTTAATCATCTGTTATTTTCCCCATTAGAGTGTAAGCTACGCAGAGGAGAAATTTTGGCTTTATATTTACTAATAATATTCCAGACATAAGGAATAGTGCGTATTTGTTGAACAAATGAATGAATTTTGAGTTTGCAGGCCCTGATGTGCAGTTTGTTTTTCTTACTGTTTTATTAGATATTAATAATATAAAATACATTTATAGTGCTTATATGCAAATACCTATTTTAAAACCTTTATTTTGAATCCTCTGAATCCTTCTACCCTGAGATAGAAACTATTATCTACTTATTATAGAAAGTAAACATAGGCATTTGAGAGGCTAAATAATTTGTCTAAGGTCATAGCTTAGTAGAAGGAAGAACCAGGATTCAGATTTTTTTAGCTAGTCTTGAACCTGAGTCTGCAGTTAACTACAACACTATGTTGTTCTTTTTGTTTTAAGGAAATTAGCTCTTTATGTTGTGTTACAGATCATTTTTCTGTGTAATTTTTTGACTTGGTTTTGAGGTATTTTTGCCTTCTAAAGTATTTTTTATGTAGTTAAAAAAAAAATCTATTAATTTTTTTTCAGGCATTTGTTTATTTCAGACAGGATGTTGCCCTGTTGCCCGGTCCAGAGAGTAGTAGTATACAGTCATGGCTCACTGCAGCCTCGAACTCTCAGGTGCCTTTGAGACTTTTAAACTTACTTTTTAGAAAGATTTTCCTGACTTTAACATTAATAATTTAGTCATTTTCTTCCTTATTTTTGATTTGAAATAGAAGTTTAAGATAAGCAGATATATATTTTGTTTCACCTTGACAGCATTATAGAGATTTTGATTGAGAGGAACAAAATTAAAAGTTGGAACAATATTTAGGAACCTAGCGCTAATTGAAGTAAGAAATAATTGTCTGAGAACAGGCTGTAGGGATGGACAGAAATAGACTGATGTCAAGAAATATTTAGGGCCAGGTGCAGTGGATCACACCTATAACCCCAGCGCTTTGGGAGGCCTAGGTGAGTGGATTGCTTGAGCTCAGGAGTTTGAGACCAGCCTGGGCAACATGGTGAAATCCAGTCTCTACACATACACAAAATAAATACGAAAATTAGCTGGGCGTGGTGGTGTGTGCCTGTAGCCTATAGTCCGATCTACTTGGAGGACTGAGGTGGGAGAAACACTTGTGGTGGGAAAATCACAGGAGGTCAAGGCTGCAGGAGCCAGCTTCACACCACTGCACTTTAGCCTGGGTGACAAAGTGAGACTCTGTCTCAAAAAGTGAAATAAATAAATATTTGATAAAATCTTCAAGTCTTAGTGACTGATGAGCTGTGCATTAAAGGACTCTGGGATAACACTTGGATTTCTGGTTGTAAGAGTTTGGAAGAGAGAAAATATGTTTGTTGGGTGCCATTTGTTGGTTGAATCGATGAATCATTGAAATGATGTACAACAGAAAGGAACAGGTTTAGAAGATTAAATGGTATTCAGTTTTTCATATGTTGAATTTGAGATGCCTTATGAATATGTCATTTTCAACACTTAGGTTCATCCGGCAGTTTGATAAATGAGTCAGCTTAGGAAAGAAAACTGGACTTAGAGATACTAGGTTTAGGGAAGTGAATTAGAAACTCTGTGAGTTTATGATCTACTTTCTTGCCTTGTTTTTTCCCCCCAGAATTATTACATTGGATGTAATATAAAAATTGCTTGGAAGCAGCTTTAAAACTGTAAAAAGACTGTGTGTGTATGGTATGTATGATAGGATGTTTTTGTAGTTATATTCATTACCACTCAGAAAAGAGTATTAGTGTTTCTGCAGTGGAGTTTGTGATGAGGATGGGAGTAGAAAGGATGTCATCAAAGAGTCACTATTCTAGAGCAAAAATTAAGATATTTTAAAACTAGGAAGGACTTAAAGGCTACCAAATTTAGCAATGACAACTTATCATTTCTGAATATTCCATTTGTATAAAAGCTTACTTGGGCTTCCTGTTCTTTAGGAGACTTTCAGGTAAAGTTTTAACAGAAGATATGCCAAATTTTTTTCTCGGAAGGGATATTTGTGATCAAGAGAGCCTGGGTTTGAATTCTGTCTATGCCACTTTCCAGCTCTGTGATCTTGAGGCGGTAGTATGGTTTCTCTCTCTAAGCCTCAGTTTCTTCTATTGCTTATATGGAAAGAGTAATTTTCTTTTAGCAGTGGTAAGTAGCTTCCACTAGCTTAGAGATTAGAGATAACGAGTGGAAGTGTCCTGGCGTTTCTAATAGACCTATTAAGTAAATAGAACCTCTTATGATTAGTATTCTCAGCCTGTTTTTATCTTGTTTGACAGCTTTATTTTGAAGCCAGTTACTCTAAAGATAAACTGAACAGTTGTTTTCAAAGCCATAGTTATTTGCAGATGTTTAATGATTTGAAGAGATCCAATGTATGCATAAAAATTGGTATTGGTAAATATTTGTATTGTCTAAGCCAAAAAAAGGACTCCTAGAGGATTTTTTTTATACCAGTTAACTGATTTGTAATTCATAAAATCTCTGAGATAGGCATTATCTGCATATTGCAGATGAGGAAATTGAGGTATAGAGGAGCTAAGTAACTTACACAAAATTATATAGCTAGTAAGTGAAAAGAAAGGATATGAATACAGACAGTCTGTCTCCAGAGCTTCTACTATACCAAGTACTATTGAGGATAACTCAGTGACGGTTTCATTTGCCTTAGAGCAGTGATTCTTTGTAGACATCCTTTCCACTTCCACCCTCGTGACAGAATTTACAGTAAAGATGCTTGTACACCTCCCTAGGTGTGTATCTACCATATCACATGTGCGCCTCAACCTTTGAGAAAATGAAAGATGTTTCTGAAAGAAAACAAGTGATGCCTGTGATAGCAGTGTAGGTGCACAAAAAATTAGGAAGCACTGCTTTCTAGTATTTATCAGAACTAACCTTTATTTGACTCTTAGGGAAACTCAACAAGCCTTTTACATACATAGTTTCCATAAATTTTAGCAGCAGCCTTGTGGTAACTTGTGTTGCTACCCCATTTTCAAATGAAGAGACTAAGATGTAAAGAAATTGAATAAATTGCCCAATTGCACAACTTGGAAGTCTGAAATGAAAGGGCTGTGACTCAAAATTTCATACTTTAAAAATGTTATGCTATGATGACTTGTTTTTTATTTATAATATTGAAGGATCTATTGAAAGTCAAAATAGCTTTCCCCATGTACTCTCCATTCTGTGAATTTTAATGTTTGCATCTATTCATGGTAACACCAAATGAGAGAGATATAAAATTAACCAAGAGACAGAATAAATCAAAGCCTTGGTTTTTTTTAGGGGGGAAAAAACCCCTAAAGGATATGCTAATTAAGTTCATTTTTTAAAAATTAAAATACATTTTTATATATGTGGTCAATATAGATCTCAGCTCTTCTACCATAGCTCCTGCTCATCTGTTGACATAACTTGAAGTTGCTGCCAACTGGAATTCACAGTAGCTCCTGTTTCTGCTCAGATGATAAGTGGTTGTGTTCCCTGTTCTTTCTGGTAAGAACTTCTAGTAGATAGGAACAGGGTTGATTTGATGCACTGTTTACTTATTCCAGCCATCTGTTCAATTTCTGGTAACTGGCGAAGCTCTTGAGGATCGCTGACAGTGAGCAGTTTAGCATTAGGCTATGTGTATCTGACAAGTGTAAGTCACAGAAAATTTCTGTATGATAAAATAATTTAAACTTTGGGCTACGTAGATTGGCAGATATATTCATTGATGGCGTATATTTTGCTCTTATTCTGTTTGCTTTGCTTTTTCTGCTCTTTCACGTACTTTTGTTTTCCCATTCTTTGTTCCTTTTTCTTTTTTATTGTTTGCGTCCCTTTCTTACGGCTTAAAAGTGCCGCATAATTGATCAGTGAAGTTTCCAAATTTCCACTAGGAAAGAGCCTTGGGGCAGAACCTCAGAGGACAGTGAAGGCTAATTAAACATGCCAGCCACAACTGTGTTTTTGTGCAACCCAAAGAAATGCTTTGTAGATTCTTGGTATTCTGTCATAAACTTAAACAGTGTTATTAAACTTTATTTTAGGAACTGTAACCATGAATGAAGAAAATACTGATGGAACAAACGGATGCAGTAAAGTTCGAACTGGTACTCAGAATGAAGCAGCATTACTTGCTTTGATGGAAAAGACTGGTTATAACATGGTTCAGGAAAACGGACAAAGGAAATTTGGTGGTCCTCCTCCAGGTGTGGATTTGTTTACAGTCTTTTAAATTTAATCTTTAACCACATTATGTAGATTAGATGTGTATCCCCACAAGTATTCCAAACAATAGCTCTCTCCTTATAACTGCTTTAAGACAATTGTTTTCGCTGTTGAGGAGAGTTAGATTATCAATGTTAATTATAACTTACCCTTGCATTTTTTCAGCCCTGCTCTTGGTCTTAGAAGCAGTTGAGAAAGAAGCTGGGCTAGGTTGAGAAAGAAGTCAGGATTAGGAATGTGGGGAAAAGGGTGTTAAAGAGGAGATCTAGATGTTAAAGAGGAGATCTAGGTGTTAAAGAGGAGATCATCTGTGGAAGAATTTGAAACATCAGTGAGTAGGTGAGTGGTGTTTAAACTAGAAAACCAAAGGAAACAGGCAAATAGAATGTTTCACCTTTCTACCAATAGGCAGTATAATTTCTTTGCTCAAAAATCCACCAATGTATCACACTTAAAATGAAAATATGGCTTCTGGTTACCTCAGTGGCTTCAACACTTACCACTTTCTTCCTTTCTCAAGTACACGTTAGCTGTACAAGCTTCCATAATCTATGTCACTCTGACATATAAAGTACTTGCTTTTTCTTCTTTCTGAATGCGCTTCTTCCAGATAATCCTCAGGGCTCACTCCCTCAATCTATTCAGGGCCCTGCTTAAATCTCATATACCCAGAGATTTGCTTGACCAATTCCTTGATTTTCTTCGTAGCACTTATCACTCACTTACTATCTCCCTTTTCTATTGAATATTAGCTTCATATGGGAAGGGGCTTTATTTTATCCACTGTTGTATACCCAAGACCTAGAATTCTGAGTGGCACATAACACAGCAAATTTGTTGAATGAATAAATGATTGAAAGGTGAATACAAATATCTGATTAGAATTTATGTGTCTATTCATTTTTGTTTTTCAGGTTGGGAAGGTCCCCCCCCACCTAGAGGCTGTGAAGTTTTTGTAGGAAAAATACCTCGTGATATGTATGAAGATGAGTTAGTTCCTGTATTTGAAAGAGCTGGGAAGATATATGAATTTCGACTTATGATGGAATTTAGTGGTGAAAATCGAGGTTATGCTTTTGTGATGTATACTACAAAAGAAGAAGCCCAGTTAGCCATTAGAATTCTTAATAATTATGAGATTCGACCAGGGAAGTTTATCGGTGTGTGTGTAAGCTTGGATAATTGCAGATTATTTATTGGAGCTATTCCCAAGGAAAAGAAGAAAGAAGAAATTTTAGATGAAATGAAGAAAGTTACAGAAGGAGTTGTAGATGTCATTGTTTATCCAAGTGCAACCGATAAGACCAAAAATCGTGGTTTTGCATTTGTGGAATATGAATCTCACAGAGCTGCTGCTATGGCAAGGAGGAAACTAATTCCAGGTAAATGGATTATTTTAAAGGTTATTTTCTAGTGTTAACCTTACTACAAATATGGAGATATGATAGTATCCCATGGATCAATATTATCAAAATATATAATGCCACTTAGAGAGAGGAATAATTAAGAAAAGAAGTAAAATCACATAATTCTAAAATACAATAAATTGTTCCTATAAAATCAGTCCTCTTTATGATATATTTACTGAATGTATACACTTTGAACTGTTAATTGTTGTTTAATAAAAACCCTAAGGGCAACACTTAATTCTTCCGATAAAGATCTACCTTTGAAGTGTATTTGTTTTATTCACTCTTAAATTACATCATACATTTTAGTTGTTGGCGTCAGTAAAAACTTTTGTATGAGTAGAAAACAAATGCTTAACCAAATTTATTGATTGTAGTTGAGTTTCTGCTTCTCTGGGGAAACAATTTTACTGAACATCTTTAACTTTATTTTTTGTTTTAATTCTCTTCAAATTAATTTTTTTTTACAGGAACATTTCAACTATGGGGCCACACCATTCAGGTAGATTGGGCTGACCCCGAGAAAGAGGTGGATGAGGAAACTATGCAGAGAGTTAAAGTTCTCTATGTAAGAAATTTAATGATCTCAACTACAGAGGAAACAATTAAAGCAGAATTCAATAAATTTAAGCCTGGTGCAGTTGAACGAGTAAAGAAACTTAGAGATTATGCTTTTGTTCACTTTTTCAACCGAGAAGATGCAGTGGCTGCCATGTCTGTTATGAATGGAAAATTCATTGATGGAGCAAGTATTGAGGTAACACTAGCTAAACCAGTAAACAAAGAAAACACTTGGAGACAGCATCTTAATGGTCAGATTAGTCCCAGTTCTGAAAATCTGATTGTGTTTGCTAACAAAGAAGAGAGCCACCCAAAAACTCTAGGCAAGCTGCCAACTCTTCCTGCTCGTCTCAATGGTCAGCATAGCCCAAGTCCACCTGAAGTTGAAAGATGCACTTACCCTTTTTATCCTGGAACCAAGCTTACTCCAATTAGTATGTATTCTTTAAAATCCAGTCATTTTAATTCTGCAGTAATGCATTTAGATTATTATTGCAACAAAAATAATTGGGCACCACCAGAATATTATTTATATTCAACAACAAGTCAAGATGGGAAAGTACTCTTGGTATATAAGATAGTTATTCCTGCTATTGCAAATGGATCCCAGAGTTACTTCATGCCAGATAAACTCTGTACTACCTTAGAAGATGCAAAGGAACTGGCAGCCCAGTTTACATTACTTCATTTGGGTAAGTTTAAAACTACTTTAAACAGTGTAGAATATGATATTAGGAAATGCTGTAGATTATTTATAGGTTTATTTATTTCAAACTCAACATTAGTGGTAAGTATATGAAATAAATTTTGTCTCAATTTTATAAAGTCATAACTTTCTTGAAACTTGTGCCCTGTAAAATCTTTCTACATTTAGCTTTTTAAGCATTACTTAACCACAGGAAAATTTGGTTTTGATTTACTATTGTGTTCATAACCCTGTTTTATTAATTTATTGTTTTTGTAATGACTTGATTCTCATTTGAAATAAAAATTTTTTTGTATAAGTTACAGGATATGTTAATTAAACCAGTTTATAATAAAGTGTCCCTGCATCTTTGGTGAAGTCTACATGATAATGTTTTTGAGGGAGAGAGGTAGGGAGTTAGTAAAATCAGTGGGATTTCAGATGGGTCATGTGTTGACACAGCTTTATGCTCACCAATCTGGAAATTTGTCACTATCACTCATGAAAGACAAAAGGCATCTTTAAGAGATATTTGTGACCACTCTCTCTTTTAACTTCATGCTTTTCAAAAAGTAAATTTTCTTTAAAGTGTTTGAAGGATAATTATGAAAAGCTTTGCAAAAGCATAAAAAGATATGCTAACTAAATATTTGACATTATAAAGGAAGAGACATAATATCACAATAGTGTTTTCCTACTTTCTGTTTTTTACTGTTAAGTTAGCCTTGCAGGAGTAGATTTCAGTAGATGATAACTTTGTGCCCCAAATAATATTTACTGGAAGAGTAGTAGTTTCCTGAGAATCAGAAATAAAAGAGAATGATCTCATGAGGAATATGATTGTTTCTTGGTTATAATTGTCAAACTCTTCACTGAAAATTAGTTTTTTGTATGGTTGCAGAACCATAGTGCAGAAGCTTGTATGTATTTAAAATTGATATTCTCAAGTTTAAGAAAAATAGTCAAAAAAGAAAAACATTGTCAAAAGGGAGAATACTTTTTATATATTGTTTAGGCTTGCTTATGTACCACTGCCACTGCCATAGTATTACAAATCTCTTTTTTTTCATTTAAATTTTAATTAATTATTTTTTAATTATACTTTAGGTTCTGGGGTACATGTGCAGATCATGTAGGATTGTTACACAGGTACATACATGGCAATGTGGTTTGCTGCCTCCATCCCCCCGTGACCTATATTTGGCATTTCTCCCCCGTTATCCCTCCCAACCTCCCCAGCCCCCAATCCCTCCCTTAGCCCCTCCCAACAGACCCCAGTGTGTAATGCTCCCCTCCCTGTGTCCACGTGTTCTCATTGTTTAACACTGCCCATGAGTGAGAACATGGGGTGTTTGATTTTCTGTTCTTGTGTCAGTTTGCTGAGAATGATGGTTTCCAGATTCATCCATATCCCTACAAAGGACACGAACTCATCGTTTTTTATGGCTGCACAGTATTCCATCGTATATATGTGCCACATTTTCCTTATCCAGTCTATCATCAGTGGGTATTTCAATTGATTACACGTCTTTGCTGTTGTAAACAGTGCTGCAGTGAATATACGTGTGCATGTGTCTTTATAATGGAATGATTTATAATCCCTTGGATATGTACCCAGTAATGGGATTGCTGGGTCAAACAGAATTTCTATTTCTAGGTCCTTGAGGAATCTGTCTTCCACAATGGTTGAACTAATTTATCCTCCCATCAACAGTCTAAAAGTGTTCCTATTTCCACACATCCTCTTCGGCATCTGTTGTCTCTCAGATTTTTTAGTGATTGCCATTCTAACTGGCGTGAGATGGTATCTCAGTGTGGTTTTGATTTGCATTTGTCTAATGACCAGTGATGAGCATTTTTCATATGTTTGTTGGCCTCATATATGTCTTCTTTTGAAAAGTGTCTGTTCATATCCTTTGCCACTTTTGTATGGGTTTGTTTTTTCTCTTGTAAATCTGTTTTAGCTTTTTGTAGATTCTGGGTTATAGCCCTTTGGCAGATGGGTATATTGCAAATATTTTTTCCCATTCTGTTGGTTGCCAGTTCATTCTAATGATCGTTTGTTTTGCTGTACAGAAGTTATGGAGTTTAATATTAGATCCTGTTTGTCTATTTTGGCTTTTATCGCAATGCTTTTGGTATTTTAGTCATGAAGTCCTTGCCTATGCCTATGTTCTGAATGGTTTTGCGTAGGTTTTCTACTAGGGTTTTTATGGTGTAAGGTCTTATGTTTAAGTCTTTAATCCATCTGGAGTTAATTTTAGTGTAAGGTGTCAGGAAGGGGTCCATTTTCTGCTTTCTGCACATGACTAACAAGTTTTCCTAACACCATTTATTAAACAGGGAATCCATTCCCCATTGCTTGCTTTTGTCTGGTTTGTCAAAGATCAGATGGTTGTAGATGTGTGGCATTGCCTCTGAGGCCTCTGTTCTGTTCCATTGGTCTAGATTTCTGTTTTGGTACCAGTACCATGCTATTTTATTACTGTATCCTTGTAGTATAATTTGAAGTTGGGTAGTGTGATGCTTCTAGCTTTGTTCTTTTTGCTTAGAATTGACTTGGCTATGCCGGCTCTCTTTTGCTTCCATATGAAGTTTAAGGTGGTTTTTTTCTAGTTCTGTGAAGAGGGTCCTTGGTAGCTTGATGGGGATAGCATTGAATCTATATAATCACTTTGGGCCATATGGCCATTTTCACGATATTTATTATTTCTAACCATGAGCATGGAATGTTTTTCTCTCTGTTTGTGTCCTCTTTTATTTCTTTGAGCAGTGGTTTGTAGTTCTCCTTGAAGAGGTCCTTTACATCCTTTTGTTAGTTCTGTTCCTAGGTATTTTATTCTCTTTGTAGCAATTGTGAATGGCAGTTCGTTCTTGATGTGGCTCTCTTTAAGTCTGTTATTGGTGTATAGGAATGCTTGTGATTTCTGCACATTGATTTTGTATCCTGAGATTTTGCTGAAGTCACTTATCAGTGTAAGGAAATTTTGGGCTGAGACGATGGAGTCTTCTAAATATACAATCATGTTGTCTGCGGATAGAGACAGTTTGACTTCCTCCTTTCCTAATTGAATATGCTTTATTTCTTTTTCTTGTTTGATTGCGCTGGCTAGAGCTTGTAATAATATATTGAATAGGAGTGGTGAGAGAGGGCATCCTTGTCTAGTGCCAGATTTCAAAGGAACTGCTTCCAGTTTTTGTCCATTCAGTATGATATTGGCTGTGGGTTTGTTGTAAATAGCTTTTATTATTTTTCAGATACGTTCCATCGATACCTAGTTTATTGAGCCTTTTTTGCATAAAGCACGGTTGAATTTTGTCAAAGGCCTTCTCTGTATCTATTAAGATAATCATGTGGTTTTTGTCTTTGGTTCTGTTTATGTGGTGAATTAACATTTATAGACTTGCATATGTTGAACCAGCCTTGCCATCCACGGGATGAAGCCTACTTGATTGTGATGGATAAGCTTTTTGATGTGCTGTTGCAGTCGGTTTGCCAGTATTATAGAAGATTTTTGTGCCGATGTTCATCATGGATATTGGACTGAAGTTTTCTTTTTGTGTTGAGTCTCTGCCCAGTCTTGGTGTCAGGATGATGTTGGTCTCATAAAATGATTTGGGAAGGATTCCCTCTTTTTGGATTGTTAGGAATAGTTTCAGAAGGAATGGTACCAGCTCCTCTTTGTACGTCTGGTAGAAATTGGCTGTGAACCCATCTGGACCTGGATTTTTTTTTTTTTTTTTTTTTTTTTGGTTGGTAGGCTATTAATTGCTGCCTCAACTTCAGTCCTTGTTATTGGTCTATTCAGCGTTTCCACTTCTTCCTGGTTTAGGCTTGGGAGGTTGCAAGTGTACAGGAATTTATCTATTTCTTTCAGGTTTATTGATTTATGTCCATAAATGGTAGTTTCTCATTGCATCTATTTGATTCTTTTTCTCTCTTTTCTTTTTTATTAATCTGGCTAGCAGTCTGTCTATTTTGTTGATCTTTTCAGAAAACCAGCTCCTGGATTTACTGATTTTTTTGAAGGGCTTTTTGTGTCTCTGTCTCCTTCACTTCTGCTCTGATCGTACTTATTTCTTGTCTTCTGCTGGCCTTTGAGTTTTTTGATCATGTTCCTCTAGCTCTTTCAGTTTTGATGATATAGTGTCAATTTTAGATCTTTCCTCACTTCTCATGTGGGCATTTATTGCTATAAATTTCCCTCTAGACACTGCTTTAAATGTGTTCCCGAGTTTCTGGTATGTTGTGTATTCATTCTCGTTGGTTTTAAAGAACATCTTCATTTCTGCCTTCATTTCGTTTTTTATCCAGTCAACATTTAGGAACCTCTTGTTCAGTTTCCATGAAGTTGTGTGGTTCTAGTGAGTTTCTTATTTGGACCTCTGATTTGATTGCAGTGTGGTCTGAGAGACTGTTTGTTATGATTTCTGTTCTTTTGCATTTGCTGAGGAGTGATTTACTTCCAATTAGGTGGTCAATTTTAGAGTAGGTACAATGTGGTGCTGAGAAGAATGTATATTCTGTGGATTTGGGGTGGAGAGTTCCGTAAATGTCTATTAGGTCCTCTTAGTCCAGATCTGAGTTCAAGTCCTTGATATACTTGTTAATTTTCTGTCTCATTGATCTGTCTAATATTGACAGCGAAGTGTTAAAGTCTCCCACTATTATCGTTTGGGAGTCTAAGTCTCTTTGTAGGTAATTAAGAACTTGCTTTATGTATCTGGGTGCTCCTGTATTGGGCGTGTATATATGTAGGATCGTTAGCTCTTCTTGTTGCATTGATCCTTTTACCATTAGCCAATGCCCTTCTTTGTCTCTTTTTATCTTTATTGGTTTAAAGTCCATCTTACCTGAGACTAAGATTGCAACTCCTGTGTTTTTTTGTTTGTTTGTTTTTTGCTCTCCATTTGCTTAGTAAATCTTCCTCCATCCCATTATGAGCCTGTGTGTGTCCTTGCACATGAGATGGGTTTCCTGAATACAGCACACCAATGGGTCTTGACTTTTTATCCAATTTGCCAGTCTGTGTCCTTTGATTGGGGCATTTAGCCCATTTACATATAAGGTTGATATTTTTATGTGTGAATTTGATCCTGCCATTTTAATGCTAGCTGGATGTTTTGTCTGTTGACGCAGTTTCTTCATTGTGTCTATGCTCTTTACCATTTGGTATGTTTTTGGAGTGGCTGGTACTGGTTGTTCCTCTCCATGTTTAGTGCTTTGCTTTCAGGAGCTCTTGTAATACAGGCCTGCTGGTGACGAAATCTGTCAGCAGTTGCTTGTCTGTAAAGGATTTTATATCTCCTTAACTTTTGAAGCTTATTTTGGCTGGATATGAAATTCTAGGTTGAAAGTTCTTTTCTTTAAGGATGTTGAATATTGGCCCCCGGTCTCTGGCTTGTAGGGTTTCTGCTGAGAGATCTGCTGTGAGTCTGATGGGCTTCCCTTCGCAGTTAACCAGACCTTTCTCTCTGGCTGCCCTTAGCATTTTTTCCTTCATTTCAACCCTGGTGAATCTGACCTTGGGTTGCTCTTCTTGAGGTATGTCTTTGTGGTGTTCTCTGTATTTTCTGGACTTCAATGTTGGCCTGCCCTGCTAGGTTGGGGAAGTTCTCCTGGATAATATCCTGAAGAGTGTTTTCCAGCTTGGGTTCATTGTCCCTGTCATATTCAGGTACACCTATCAAATGTAGATTAGGTCTTTTCACATAATCCCATATTTCTTGGAGGCTTTGTTCATTTCTTTTCACTCTTTTTTCTGTAATCTTGCCTTCCCATTTTATTTCATTGAGTTGCTCTTCGGTCTCTTATATCCTTTCTTCTGCTTGGTCAATTCGGCTATTGAAACTTGGGTATGCTTTGTGAAGTTCTCGTGCCGTGTTTTTCAGCCCCATCAAGTTGTTTATGTTCTTCTCTAAGCCGATTATTCTTGTTAGCATTTTGTCTAACCTTTTTGCAAGGTTCTTAATGTCTTTGCATTGGGTTAGAACATACTCTTTTTAGCTCAGAGAAGTTTGTTATTACGTACCTTCTGAAGCCTGCTTCTGTCCGTTCATTAGACTCATTCTCCATCCAACTTTGTTCCCTTGCTGGTAGGGAGTTGTGATCCTTTGGAGGAGGAGAGGTGTTCTGGTTTTTGGTGTTTTTATCCTTTTTGCACTGGTTTCTTCCCATCTTTGTGGATGTATCTACTTGTGGTCTTTGTAGTTGGTGACTTTGGATGGGGTCTCTGAGTGGGTATCCTTTTTGTTAATGTTGAAGCTATTTCTTTCTGTTTTTTAGTTTTCCTGCTAGTAGTCACGCCCTCTGCTGCAGGACTGCTGGAGGCCCACTCCAGACCCTGCTTGCCTGGGAATCGCCCGTGGGGGCTGCAGAACATTAAGGGTTGCTGCCAGTTTCTTCTTTTATCTTTGTCCCAGAAAGTAACCTGCCAGATGTCAGCCTGAGCTCTCCTTTATGAGGTGTCTCTTTGAATATATGGGGGTCGGGGAGTCACTTGAGGAGACAGTCTGTCTCTTATCAGAGCTCAGGTGCTGTTCTGGGAGCTCCATTGTTCTGTTCTGAGCTGCTGGGTAGATATGTTTAAGTCTCCTGCAGTGGGGCTCATAACTGCCTTTTTTCCTCTGGTGCTCTGTCCTGGGAAGGTGGGGCTTTATTTATAAGCTCCTGACGTTCTGCTGCCTTTTTTCAGAGATACCCTGCCCAGCAAGAAGGTAGCCTAGTCATAGTCTGCCAGCAGAGGTGTTGCTGAGCTGCCATGGGCTCTGCCCAGCTCCTCTGTGAACTTCCTTGTGGTTTTGTTTATAGAGATATAGTTAGAACTGCCTCGGTAATAGCAGTCTGTCTCAGTAATGGTGGACTGTCTCTGTTATGGCAGACTGACTCGGTAGTGGCAACTGCCTTGGTAGTGGCAGATGCCCTTCCCCCCACAGAGCCTAACCATCCTGGGTCCAGCTGTGCTTGCTGTGAAACTCTCAGTCTAGAACGTTTCAGATTGCTGGTCTTTGTGGGGGTAGGACCTGGTGAACCAGATCACCTGGCTCCCTGCTTTCAGTCCCCCTTTTTCAGTTGAATGGGTGACTCTGTCTCCCAGGCATTTGAAGCGCCAGTTGAAATGGCTGTCCAGATTTGTATGAGTTTTTGTGTGGGGAAACCTGGGGTGTTGGCTGCCGTTCTGGAAACTCTTTGCGCTTTTCGGCAGGGAATCTCCTGGTCTGTGGGTGGTAAAAACTATGGGAGAAGCACAGTATCTCAACCAGAGTGCTGGAGCTGCTGGAAAAGCCCCCAGTGGCCTCTGTTGAGTAGGGAGGGGGGTCCTCCGGGGATTGCACTTCCCGGTTGAGGCAGCGCCCTACCCTGCCTTGGCTCACGGTTCTTGGGCTACACCCACTGTGCAAACAGTCCGATTGAGATGCACCTCATTTGGAAATGCCATGATCACTTACCCTCTGTGTAGCTCTCTCTGGGAACTGCACTGCAGAGCTATTCCTATTTAGCCATCTTGGATCTCCTCAATTTTTTTTTTATTTTTTATTTTTATTTTTCTGTTGCCCAGGCTGGAGTGCAGTGGTCTGATCTCGGCTCACTGCAACCTCCACCTCCTGAGTTCAAGCAATTCTCCGGCCTCAGCCTCCCGAGTAGCTGGGATTACAGGCGCCTGCCAGTATGCCCGGCTAATTTTTGTATTTTTAGTAGAGACAGGGTTTCACCTTGTTGGTCAGACTGATCTCGAACTCCTGACCTCAGGCAATCCTGACTGATCTCAAACTCCTGACCTCAGGCAATCCTCCCGCTTTTGCCTCCCAAAGTGTATTACGAATATTTTTTAGGAGATTCAGATTTGGAGCTAACAACAAAACTTTTGGGACTAAAGGTAGGCTTCTGCTTGAAGACACTTTTAAGTAGTGTCCTGAATTATTAGTTTAGAGATAATTGGGGATTTAGTAGCATCATTGAAGCTAATAAATTTTTAGTTCTTATTTCTATTGATGCACAAAATAGAAACTTTCAATTTTTCTTTTAATAAAGACCATCTAGGTTAAATATAAAATTATTAGGTAAATAGCAAATAATTCAAATTAAGCTTCTTAGAGAAAAATGGTTCAAATATTATTTTGGAGTGAGATATAGGTAATTAGTTGCTGAGCAAGTTTCTCCCAGGATACTTGTGTCTGATTTACTATGCTGATGCTGAAAGACTTTTAAAATTTCTGTCCACCCTCATTTCCTTACACATTTATCTTAAACTTCTAAAATTCTTACAATATAGCCATGTTTAATTTATGGCAAATATTTATGTACCCATTGTTCGCCCCTTTCATAAAGAAGGCTCAGATTCTATATGGAAGTAGATCTGTTGACTCCCTCATTACCGTAGTTAACATAGTTAACCTATAGTTCCCTAAGAAAACACCTAATCATGTAGTTCCCTAAGAAAACACCTACTCAGGTACAATATTTCCAACTTAATTACAGTTAAGTAATGATCAAGTTAGCTTCGATAAATGAAATCCTTAGTGGGCACATGCAGTTTCCTTTAGTCATCGATTCCAGATTTTATCAACTTTGTATCAAAGCTGATTTTGACAAAAAGTTGAACAATTCATATTTTATGTATTTCCTCAATCTGTCTTCAGTATCAGAGCAGTTAATATAATGCAAGGAAAATTCACATAAACAAAATGTTTAAACAAAACCTTAGGTCCTATTTTTGTGGAGTACACAAAGCCTGAGGTCTTGTCTATGGACAGTAACACAGAAATCCTTATGGTGCTTGACTGCCTATGTAAGTAAAGGCCGTTGAGTTAGAGGCAGAAAAATACATTTAGGTAGCTGAGAAGGAGAAAGTGAATTCAGGGAGGCAGAAGGGCGAAAGATCAGAAGTGTAGGAAAGTTTGATCAGAAAACAAACGTCAGACCTTCAGAGGTCATTAAAGTAGGGTCAGGAGCTGTAGACAGCAAGGAGGTTCCATGTTGCCACACGGCAGGTTAAGGGTAGATTGAGTGTTGCTATAGCAGTGTTCTGGATTACTTTTTCCCCTTCTGTGAATGTTGGAGCCTCTGGGTTTTAAAATCCCAGCACTTTGGGAGGCCGAGGCGGGTGGATCACGAGGTCAAGAGATCGAGACCATCCTGATCAACATGGTGAAACCCCGTCTCTACTAAAAAAAAATACAAAAAATTAGCTGGGCATGGTGGCGCGTGCCTGTAATCCCAGCTACCCAGGAGGCTGAGGCAGGAGAATTGCCTGAACCCAGGAGGCGGAGGTTGCGGTGAGCCGAGATTGCGCCATTGCACTCCAGCCTGGGTAACAAGAGCGAAACTCCAACTCAAACAAAACAAAACAAAAAAAAGGTTGATGCCTTTTTAGGTATACCTTCTTTTAGTTAAAGGTCATTGGGTCTCATCAAATAGTTCAGAGGTGAGATCAATTAGTAGCAGTGTATTCTTGACATCCTAGTAAATAGTTACATAGTCCAAGGATTTAATTGTTCTGAAGTCTTGAGAGGTTATTGTTAGTTCCTAGAGTCTCTCAAATGAAGTTCCTTACATCCTATTAAGTCATCTTTTGACTCTATTTTCTTAAAGAATTCGTGAAGTCAAATTTTCTGGAGAATGCATTTAACTACTGTTTTTAAGATATTTTCTTTGAGGATAGTAACTTTTTAAAGAATCTGTTTCGGGATCCTCATTTTAACCCTTTCAGTTTGATGCTGTTTTGGGCAGTACTATCCAGTCTTAAAACTGGATATCCAGTCATTTTAAATATTACTATTTCAGATCTCTGAATATTAAGAGATCTCTGGATATTAAGAGTGTACTTTTAATATCCGCATTGTTTTGGTGTTAACCACTTCTATCTCCCAAGTTTGAAAAATTAAAAAAAAAATTAGGCTTTATTTACTTAAATGGCTGTCATTGCTGTTATGAAAAAAAAATGTCTTTTTAGGGATAACAGGCACCTACGTGAGAACTAGAAATCATGGAGTTTACTTCTGGTGATCATTTAGTGCTCTTACTAGCATCTTGAAAGTTTTTGATTTACAGGTCCTTAAAATCAATTTAAAAAATATTTTGGGCTGCTGTGGACGGTAGGCAGTCGGGGTCGGTGAAGGATCCCAAGATGGCTGGGCGAAAACTTGCTCTAAAAACCATTGACTGGATAGCTTTTTGGTAGATCATACCCCCAAACCAAAAGGCCATTGCTAACTCCCTCAAATCCTGGAATGAGATCCTCACCTCCAGGTTGGCTGCTTTACCTGAGAATCCACCATCTATTGACTGGGCTTACTACAAGGCCAATGTGGCCAAGGCAGGCTTGGTGGATGACTTTGAGAAGAAGTTTAATGCCCTGAAGATTCCTATGCCAGAGGATCCATATACTGCCCTGGTGGATGCTGAAGAAAAAGAAGATGTGAAGTCTTGTGCTGAGTGGGTGTGTCTCTCAAAGGCCAGGGTTGTAGAATATGAGAAACAGATGGGGAAGTATAAGAACTTAATTCCATTTGAACAGATGACCATTGAGGACTTGAACGAAGCTTTTCCAGAAACCAAATTGGACAAGCAACAGTATCCCTATTGGCCTCACCAACCAATTGAGAATTTATAAAATTGAGTCCAGGAGGAGGCTCTAGCCCTTATATTACACATTCTGGACATTAAAAATAAAAGTAATTATACAAAAAAAAATATTTTGGTGCTTTTTTGGTCCTATCTAAAGCAAGATTTGATTTTTTTTTTTTTTTTTTTTGAGACGGAGGTTCACTCTTGTTACCCAGGCTGGAGTGCAATGGCGCGATCTCAGCTCACCGCAACCTCTGCCTCCCGGGTTCAGGCAATTCTCCTGCCCCAGCCTCCTGAGTAGCTGTGATTACAGGCACGCGCCACCATGCCCAGCTAATTTTTGTATTTTTAGTAGAGACGGGGTTTCACCATGTTGACCAGGATGGCCTCAATCTCTTGACCTCATGATCCACCTGCCTCGGCCTCCCACATTGCTGGGATTACAAGCTTGAGCCACCGCGCCCGGCCTGCAAGATTTGATTTTAAGCAAAATACCCTTAATAGAAGAAAAGCTGGAAATTGGGGTTAATGCCAAAGTAGCACCTTGAGGAAGATTCTACCTTATCTTTTTTTCTTACTTCAAAATTAGAGACTGTCTTCCTCTTCAAAATGGCAAAGAATAACCTCTCTTATCTCACTGGAAACTCGTTACTCTACCAGCAGGATAAGAAATTATGTATTTACCTGGTTATTTTTAGGGATCTGTAATCTATAGGATAGTCAATGAGTTTAATGGGTAGGATCCTGATATAGTTTGGATATTTGTCCCTGCCAAATCTCATGTTAGAATGTAATCCTCTTTGTTGGAGGTGGGGTCTTTTGGGAGGTGATAGGATCATGGGGGTGGATTTCTCATGAATAAGTTTAGCACCATTCCCTTGGTGCTGTCTTTGCAGTGGTGAATGATTTCTTGCCACATCTGCTTGTTTAAAAGTGTGTAGCACCTTCTTCCTCTCTCTTGCTCCTGCTCTTGGCATGTGACGTTCCTGCCTCTGCTTCACCCTCAGCCTTGAGTAAAAGTTACCTGAGGCCTTCCCAGTAGCCTAGCAGATGCTGGCACCATGCTTGTAAATCTTACAGAATTGTGAGCCAATTAAACTTCTTTTCTTTATAAATTACCCAGTCTCAGGTATTCCATTATAGCAGTGCAAGAATGATCTAACACAAAGTTTTGAAGGTTAGCACAGATAGGCTCTACATTAAATATTTGCTATATGGTGATATCTTGGGTTATTCAGTATTACTTATTTTTAAATAAGTCTTCTATTTTCCACAGTCTCGTTATCTGTTTAGTAATGGAACAAACTGTCAAGGTGAAGAGTCTGTTCTTTCTAAAAGTCAACTCTGTTTTGAATCTGGGCCTTTCAGTGTTGCCACTGCTTTTCTTTGGAGGATTCTTTGCATTGTAGAAGTGGAATAAGCAAAATCAAGGAGATCAAGGAAAGTCCTGGAGAGTTCAAGTTTTGAAAAAGGAAGTCCTGGAGAATAGTGAAAAGAGGGAGATTGTCTTATGTGTATATAATTCACCTTGTAATATAGTTTATTAGCAAATAATTTAAAGCAGGGCATCTGTTCTGTGTGTAATACTGATAAAGTGGTTTTTTTTTTCTTACTTCTATGGTTATCTGAAGCTTTTAAAAACAAGGATGAAGAACCTGTCACAAACTAGCTTGTGACACTGATTTAATTTCATCTGATTTGTGTACTGTTGTTCTGGCCATAAATGATTAACTTTTATTTATTTATTTATTTTTAACAACAGATCTTTCTTGAAAGCCTCTTACATGCTAAATGTGCTTATTTGGGAGCTAAAAATAAGGAAAGCATTGTTTTTTCATTTAAGGAGTCACAGTCTAGCGATGAAGGCAGATACACAAATTCTTTGCACGGGTTATTTTGGGAGTCCAAGAGGGAAAGGTATGCTTCCTACCTGAGCTCAGTTGTAAACCTTTCGCAGAGTTTGTGGGCAGAGAGGGGCACAATGTGAGCAAACTCCTTTTAGAAAAATAGCATGGTGGTAGTTTAATGGCAAGTAGTTCTGTATATTGTTTGCTTTGATGATTTCAGTATGATTTTAGGAAGAATTAAAGGAGTTGAAAATATGTGAACATTAGTTAATTAAAATCACATTAGTCCTGTTTCTTAAAACTTTGCATTTTTTTTAGTGGAACTATATTGGGAGTATCTGCTTTTCTTCTGAGCAAGTAATTTTTTCCTAAATGGATCCATCTCGATTTGTGTGGGCCACTTTGTGTATGAATATTCATTCTTACAATATCTTTTGTACTTTTTTTCAATATTCATTTTGCAACTGACTTTATATTGCTTCTTATATTTGACTTTGAAATAGCATACATCGTAGAATCTTGCATTTTTTTCTAGTAATTGAATGGTATTGATGTTCGAAGCATGATAGTCACTATTTGCTTATCCTTTTATTCAAATGAAGCTTTTATTTCTGTTATCACTTGTAAATTTGCTGAAAGACAGCAGGGTGAAAGCATACTATTGTGAAAAGCTTTAATCTGAAAAATATTTGGTGCTTTTTTTCTTATGAGCTATTATTTCCAGATTGATGGGCAGAAATGCAAAAATAAAAAAGAATTTTAGATAAAAATATTCCAAACCATTGCTTTGAAATGAAGAGAAACTTTCTCCAGGTGTTTGTTTGTTTGTTTTAATTTAAGCAGTAATTCTAGGAGGCACTTAAGCTAAACATGAAATAATCTGTGACATTATGATGGCATTATAAATTATAAATAGAAAAGTAATACTTTCAGAAGTATTTTTTTCCGGTTTTAACTACAGCTCTAACTTTGATGATACTGTTCAAACTGACATTTTAAAGAACAAAGGTAATTTGCTGAATTTCTTTTAAAATTCACCTACTTAAATGAGAAATAGGCATCAAGATAACATTTTATATATTTGTTTTCATATGACCAAGTGGCGAGACCAAAATTCCATTAACTCAACTATGTGTCTTTGACCCTCTGAGAGGGCTTAGTCCTCATGAAAATGTATTTGTGTTACCTTTGAAATTTACTTTTTTTTTTTTCCTTAGACCATTTGGATGAACATCTAGTATTACTTACAATTCAAATCTTACTAACACTTGTGTTAATGCACCATAAATATTATTATGGAGTTAGTACAGTGAGAGAAGCAGTTTAATAGAATAATGATTACTAGAATAAAAATGTAAAGAGTTGAAAATCCTTTATCAGCCATTGACAAACTGTGTGACCTTAGAATGGCAAGTGAATTGTTTAGTCTTTGTACCTCAATGTCCTCAGAGTATCAGGATTTTATTTAGTAAGATTTAAGGAATCTTTTTTTCTAAAAAAAAAATACGGTTTTATTTAAAATATCAAAAATTCTGTGTAGAACCAAAAATAATACTTTAAAATATTTTGTGTCTGCAAAAATACATATTTAAGTTCAGATAGTTTAAAACTAAGAGCTGCTTTTGCAAGAACTAATCTTTCATCAGTTTAATATTCCTTCCTTTATAGAATTCAAAGCTTATGCCTGCCTCCTTTACAGCAGAACAGCTGGACAAAAAAAATGAAAGATTCAGTCAGTCAACTGTTTTATTTGCATGATGACAAGTAATTGTTTTTCAGTTATTTTCTTTGAATTTACTATTCAATTACTATAGCCAAAACCAAGGTTTTTATAAAACAAGTCAACTACTTAAAAGTTTGGAAACTAGTTTTCTTTTTGTAACAGAGGATCTAGGAAAATAATGATGTGGATCAAAACATGCCATGTGGGCAGTATCTGTCCCATAGTTACATTTATTAACTGGGGAAAGTGATCGTTATTATTTTATGTCCTTCATAAATCTATTTAACCATGCTTGATTCTTTACCTTAAACTTCTTAGTGTCCTTGGTTAGTACAGTCCTAAAATACTTCTTCTAATAAACTAGTTTTGATAGCTACTGCTATATTAATCTAATGTCTAATCTTGTCATTTAATTCATATTTTCAAAAAGTTTTAAAAATTTCCCTTTATATCAGATGCCATTAGAAATTGTGTATATATGTTCCATTCTTAAATGTTCATAATTTAAGCAGCAATTCATAATTTTGCCACATGATGTCCCTAAATACGTATTTTTTAATGTGATTTTAAAAGGAATTTTAATGTTACATTGATTTTTACCTCCTCTTTGTCTTACCTTTCTTTTTTTTTTTTTGTTTTGTTTTAGAATCAGAAAAATCTCTGTGAAAGGCTTCACTTAGTCTTCTTCAGCCTGTCATGCCCTTATCTGTGCTTCCTATTTAGTAGACAATAATTGTTTATGCTATAGCAGTGTAATTAAGTGAATGGACTAGTGAATAAGGAGACAGATGATGTAGAATGATGGTTTCACTATGATGAATTTATTTTGTGCTTTTAACCACTTTAAAATTCAGTGTTGCTTCCTGGCCTTTTAGGTAAAATCAAATATAGTATCTGCCCTTACTAGTTAATATCTGATATTTGATAAATCCCAGAGCAGTTAATCCTCTTTCCAAGACCTGGTAGTATATTACCTCAAAGAATGGTTCAGTTTCCTGTGAAGCTTCAAAATGGAAGCACAAAAATTAAAAACCTTAGTATCCTCAAATAATTAGGACCTTTAAATCTCCAGAGTATTAATAACCCCTTGGATTTTCATGCTCCTTAAAGTGACAGTATTTGGTCAGAGATGTATTAATGGCATGTGGGCCCTTATTTGACTCATACATAGCAAGTAACATTTGAGCTATAAGAGTGGCCTGCATATGAAATTCTACATACACAATAATTCATATTTTAAGAAAATAATTTGGGTAACTAAATACGTTTAGTTTGCTTCTGCATTGCTTTTATTCAGTAAATATCATCTTTATACCACACTGATAGTAGTATCAGCTCTGCTATAATTCTTGTTTATAACTTCAGGTTAAAAAGTATGTAGGAGTGCAATCATTAGAAAACATCAGTCTCTTATAGTTGTATTGCCTGATAATTTGGTGTGTGTACTTTGTTACTATTCTTGTATGTTTAAACAGTATACCTTGATTTCTGTACACAAATAAATTCAAGAGATTGGCACTTAAATAAAAATGTAAACCATGATATAAAACTGCAGCTTCTTTTTATAGAGTAGATAAATCTGTGTTGACCTATGCTTTACTTTTTCTTTTGTGCATTTTGATTGTCCTTCCATTATATGGTCTAAGGATGTTTTTATTAAAGTTACTTGTTTTCTTTGTACTTTTCTTTAATACCGTTTTGTATATGGATTTTTGTAAGATCGAAGCCCATATACTTAATTTTTTTCTTGTTAACTTTGTTCTAGCAATACATAGTTCCAGTCTGCTTGTTTACTGGCCAGATTACGGGGTAAATGAATATTCATAAAAGTTGCAGCATATGTACCATATATGTGGATGGCTTTTTTTTTGCCCAGCTAATTTTTGGTTCAAGTGTGACCAAATCTGTAGTTAAGAATTTACGAAAGTATTTGATAATTTGGGGCACAGAATTTATAAGGTTTCAGGTGAGCCATTATCTTTGGATAACAGATTAAGATTGTATTCTGCACTATAAATAATTAGAGCAGAGAAATGCTTGTTAATTTAAAGGTGTTTCACCTGTATGCATGTGTGTACATGTGTTTCGTGGAGAAATTAAGAATCACTTAAGAGATTCCTTGGTATGAACTTAGTTGTGTGTATCAAGTATAAAATAGTGATTATACCAGAACATTGAAAAATTACTTGTTTTCACTTAAGAATTAAAGGGAAAGAGGTGATACTAAGCAAAATTATGATTGCTTTCACTATGCAGAGCACTCACTCGGTTTCTGAGAGGGATTTACAAATGAGATAGTCATGATTTTCTTAATATTTTCCCTGTTTTGGTAGACAGACTTAAGATTTTTAAATTATTGTACTGAATGAAATACATATGTGTGACTCTTCTGTTTCTCACCAATATACTAGTGTTCTAAAAAAAACTCACTTTTATTGATTTTTTTAAATCTTTACATTTTATTTTCTTATTTATGTATTTGTTATTGTGATTTATGCTCCAAGCAGGGAGTTGCTACATTCGCTAATGTGGCTTGGGAGAAGGAAGGACAGGGTTTTCATCAATCCTCTGAGGCCTTGGAAAGCAGCTTGGTGATGTCAGATGCTCTCATTTGAATTGATATATTGGAGAATTATGTCATTGCCTTTAGATTTTATCAGAATTTTTCTGTAATGATTCCTAATTTTAGTTTTTTTTATTCTAAAATTCTATATAATGAGTTTTCTATGACAAAAACTTCTATAATCAACTCCCAAATATTTAGATATGAGGCATGAATAAATTGAAACCAAATAATCTGGATTAGCTTATTTAATTATTTATCCTAGAATGCTCTTTAAACATATAGTATATTGATTCTGGAAATTTACACAAATTCAAAGGCCCTGTTACAAAACCCAGCTTAGGAAGAGATGAAAAGATATTCAATTTATCCACCCAATTTCTTATCCTGGAGAGATGACATTGTCTCATATTGATGCAGTGCACTTACCTAAGCAGTGTAATAGTCTGCCTTCTGTCTTTTCTCCATCCTTTTTACTGGTAAGAATAGATTATTCATTTTCATTCCTGCCTTATTCCACAAAAGTTCTAGGGTGGCTCCTTAAGAATATATAAAATGCAAAAGGATTCAGATTTTAAATTCAAGAAATAGAGACAATGGGAAATTATGGTTAGGAAAATAAAGCCAAGCAAAACCAAACAATAGACTGTTAGGGATAGACGATTATGAGGTAAAACCATAAAAAAGGCCAGGGAATTATTAACACTTGCAAGTTAGGATCTGCATGATTACTTGAAGGGAGAAATTGGAAAGGATGCAAAGGGACTTCTGAGGTATTGATAATTGCCTATTTCTAAACTTGAGTGGTGAGTACATGTTTTTATTTTTATAAGGATGTAAGGCATACACATCTATATTGTATATATTTTCTCTGTTTGTATATTTCATTATTAAATAAAATGGAGAAGAATGAAAGCCAGCCAAGAGTGAGAACTTGTATTATTTTGTCAAAACTGGAATAGAGTCGTTCTACTCTAGAGAGTCTCAATATAACTCAAGGTAAAATAGGAAAGTTAATATTATCGAGACTAAATAATTTTATTCTACTCAGACTATATCTGGAATGTGGTGTTTGCTTATGGGCACCACAATTTAATTCGACCTTGACAACTAGGGAGAGCTTGGAAACTCCATAATATGTAATAGGACAGTTAACAGCTGAAATATTTGGAACTGTTTAGTCTGTAAATAATACTTATAGGGGAAATGAGATTGCTCTTTTCAAATGTTTGAAGTACTTGCACTGGAAAAAAGACTTTAGTCTTTATCTTTGGAGCTCTAGGAAGTAGAATTAAGTCTAAAACAAAGTTTTAAGCAGGTAGATTATGACTTAATATAAGTCGGAACTATAAGCCTTTCAGCTAGTTAATATTCTGTATTCTTCTCAGTACAAAATAACAAACACAATTTTTTTAGCATTTATTTTAAATCTATTTATTAAATAAATATATGGGGGAAGAAGAGAGTCTTTACTAGACTATTGTAACTGAGAATTATCTTCCCTATTACCACTTGGAATATAGTAACCTTGCCATTTTCAAGCCCTCTGAAAAACTTACCTTTTGCAAACTGTGATTTAAGAAAGTTTGATTTGGGAATTTTTATTCTCATTAAGAATATCCTTTTTGCTTATTTCTTTAGACTTTCCATTCTCATGTTTAGTTTATTAACTGGTAGATGGTTTGATTGTCAAATCTTGTTAAAATGCGTTCCTTCAACAGATATTTACTTAATACTGTTTTGTATAGAGTTATGAGAATTACTGTAGTGAATTAGACACAGTTGCTGCTTTCATAGACCTTACATTCTATTGAAGTCAATATTCAGTTAGAGTTCCTATAAATGCTCAGAAATAGTACAGGGGATTATGAGGACATAACGATTGGATGACCTGACCTAAACTAGGATGAGGGTCAGGAAATGGTACAATGCACTTTAGAAAGAATTTCAGGAAAAGGAAATTATTGGCATAGCATATTGGCAACATGGGAAAAAAGAGTATGGCATTTGGAGCCAGATTTCCTGGGTTCACATTCCAGCTTCATTACTTACTTGGAAAAGTTACTTCTCTGCCCTTCATTTGTAAAATAGGAATGATAATAATATTTATCTCATAGGGTAGTTACATGTATTAAATCAGTTAAAATTGTAAAGGGCCCAGAACATTGTCTTTTATATATTAAGTACCATGTAAATAGTGAAGAATAATTATTTAGAAAACAAATCCAAGACACCAGTTTCCAATCATATGTAATATAAATATTAGAAATAATAAAAGTTAAGATTCTTTGAGCACTTACTAAGTGTTAGATTTTGTGTTTAATACCTTTACATAATATATTATTCTCACAGTTCTTTGTGAGATAGGATTTATTTATTTATTTTTTATTTATTTATTTATTTATTTATTTATTTATTTATTTATTTTTTGAGAAAAAGTCTCGCTCTTACCCAGGCTGGAGTGCAGTGGCAGGATCTTGGCTCACTGCAGCCTCCGTCTCCCAGGTTCAAGCAGTTCTCCTGCCTCAGCCTCCTGAATAGCTGGGATTACAGGCACGTGCCATAATGCATGGCCGATTTTTGTTTTTTTAGTAGAGACGGGGTTTCAGTGTATTGGCCCGGCTAGTCATGAACGCCTGACTTTAAGTGATCTGCCTGCCTCGGCCTCCCAAAGTGCTAGGATTACAGGCGTGAGCCACCGTGCCCGGCCTGTGGTAGACAGGATTTTAATGTTGGCACTTCTTTACCTTTTTTTTTTTTTTTTTAAACAGGCTTCATTCAGTATGTTAAATAATTTGCACAAGATCCTGGTTAGCTAATAGGCTGTGCTTTTAACTGCTATTTTTTGTAAATACACATGATTTCAATGAAAAACTGGCTTTTGTCTAGTATTTGTTAACAGACAGTGTGGTCTTGTGGAATATTATTGGCAAATTATGTTTTTATAAGTTAACACACAATGAGATGGGCTTTCAATCCTGCCTTACCTTTTTTTTCTAGATACCGTTTTGGCCTTAGGAGACCTACAAGAAGCCCATGTACCAGACCCCTTCCATTATAGTATGGATGTGAGACATCTGGTTGAATTCTAAATAAATCATTCTGAGTTAGAAAAATTTTGTAAACATTATCTTGTTTACAAGGTAGCTTCATGATTTTTAAATTTACCAAAGGATAAGCATTGCCAACCAATGGCATGTGTCCAAGATGGCAGATGATCTGTGTCTTCCCCCATCCAGATTCTAGACAGAATGTCAAACAGGCAAAGTTTGTTTATATCTATTTCCTGGTCCCCTGTTACCTGGTACTCATTTTTACTCTGATTATATTCAAAACATCCGAATACATATAATTTGTTAGTCCAAATATATTTATGCTTTTTCATTGTTACTCCCTTTCCTTGCTCAGAAACCTATCATGGCTTGCTATTTTAGTATAATCAAATACTCTGAACTTCACATTCTCTTGTTCAGAATGCCTTACTCTTTGGCCCCATTTAATCTAACCATAGCCGTACACTTCTGCTGTGATATCTGAATTTGCCATGCTCATTAGGTCTAGGTCCTTCCTACTGCTGTGCACTGTGCTTAGAATATTCTGCTTATACTCATCTACTTTTCTATTAAGCTTTTATTGGACATAGTAACCCAAAATGACTTTTTCTTTATAATATCATTGAATTTTTATATTTTTATTTACTCTTACAAAATTTTTTATCCATCCATGCATATAAACCCAAGAGACTTTGTATATGTATGGTTTGTTGTTATTTCCTGCATTGTATGGGGGAGTAGTGTCTCCTTTAGTACTTAGCATATGGTGCTTTTCAAATAATTTAAAGCAATCTACATATTTTCCTTGTATCTACAAGTAAAGATAAATTTTGGCTGAGCTTTGTGCCAAAAGAAGAAAGGATTGGGGAAGAAATACACGAGATAGGAAGTTGACAGGCACTGTTAAATTATAAATGGTGGTTAATGTGCTGAGATATCTGTATAGATGTCACCAAAGTAAAATTTACCAGTATATAATTTTTAACATGCTCATGTTGGGGGTTTCAAAATAATAGAAACCCTTGAAATACAGACTGGGGCTTATGGATGATTTTATATTGGATGTGTATATGTTATTTATATGTAATATATGTATAGTGGAATAGGAGATTAAAGTTGTAATTGTTTTTAAACCCTCTGAGAAAACCTGTGTCTTTATATCAACCAAATATAATATAGAGTATAATGATGTATGTAACGTGCAATTATAAAATTTCTTTTAAAATTCATTACATAATCCACAGTTATATCTAGCATAATCTGTAACATTTGATCAAGGCTTCACAAATAGGAAACATCAATCACTTATTGTATGTTAGTTCTAATCTTAGTTTATTACTAGCATTATGCTTTATTATTATTCTACACAGGTGTAAACTGAGAAGATGGTGGTGTTCCTTTCAGTTTAGTTTCGTAAAGGCAGGAAAAAACCTTGATAATTCGGGATGCTGATATAGTAGGCTTATTTGGAATGCACTGGAATCCTGTGCACTGTTATTTTCTGTCTTCAAAAGAAGAAACAGTATGACATACCTGAGAGCCTGAAAAATAATTTTCATCTTTCATACCATTTACTTTAAAATTTACATGGAATTTTCTCTCAAACTAAAGACTAGTAAAATCTTCTTCAAAGATACAGAATATGCTTTTGTAATTAGTTTTCAGGGACGTTTAAAACTTCATCACGTTGGTAGAACAAATCATCTATCTACAATGTTACGTGTTCTTGAAAGTAATGAAAATTAGGAGCTTAGTGAGATTTTTACTTACTTTACCCTTATTTTGGCCCTTATTCCTACATAACTTCTAGAAAACTAAATATAAAACATTTAATGATTCCCATTTTACAGAGAATTGGTAAAGATCCTATCTCTGGTCTTTGAAGTTTAATTTATCCTGTTCTTATTCTCCACTTTTGACATGCCTTTTCTTTCCCCTATTTTCTTTCTTATTGTCTTGCTTACTAAATAATCCCTTTTGAAATAATTTATCAGAATATATTTATTAGCAGTTGTTGCTTTTTAAAAAGGAATGATACAGATAAGATGGCAAATTAAATTGCGTGAAAGCACCAGTAAGTACTGTAGTAACCTTGCATTTGACACTAAATTGAGACTCTGCCGATAGTTTTTGCTTTTGTTGTGAGAATTATCACCATCTGTTCTATATGCTAACAGAAATTTGTTATATATTGGTAATTTAAATCCCAGCATTTTTCCTGTTAAATTTAATTTCATTTAAACCAAAGATTAACAAAGTTAATTGTAAAACTCCAGGTGGTAGATAGTGAAGGTGTTATGAAAAAAAGAATTGTTCCATATTTAGTAGTATTTCTATTTGGCATCTGTACTGAAAATCATCATTATAGTTTTTAAATTAGTCAATCATTTTCATATGCTCTATTTTGGTAATAGCTATTTATAAAGTGATTTTATATTTTATTATAATTATACCTTATCAACTTCTTCTTTATGTATATCACTGACAGGTTTTTAATCCCCACACACACACGTTTTTTAAACTCCTTAAGCTATAACGTTACATACAAACAGAAAAGTGCATAAATAATGAGTTTGAGTTCAGTAAATTGCCATAGTCCCTCATGGGACTGAATTGACTAAAACTCACCACTGAGGTAAAGACATAAAATAACAATACTCCAAAAGACTGTCTCATATTTTCTCCAGACATTACTTTCCTTCCTGCCAAAGGAAGCACTCGTCTGACTGATTTTATGTATTTTTGAAACTTATATAACATTTTATATCATCTTGTCTGGCTTCTTTTAACATTATGTTTGTGAGATTGATTTATACTGTTTCCTGTTTGTGTAGCAGTACTGTTCATTTGCTCTCATTGATGATGCAACTATTTCACCGGAATGTGAATAACTTGCTGTCTTTGCTGGTGAAACTATCAGTTTGGGGCTGTTTGAATAATGATGCTCTCTTTGACATAGTGTTTTTAGTGCTCATTTGCACACATTCCTGTTGAATATATAGGAGTGAAAGTGGTCACTCATATTTTTTAAACTTTAGTAAATAGGGCCAAATAGTTTTCCAAAGTGAGTATACTGATTTACACTTTACTAGCAGTAAATGAAAGTTCCAGTTCCACATTCCTGCCAACACTTAGGTATCAGTCTTTTAAATTTTGTATATTCTGATTGGTATATATTCCTTACTGTAATTGTAATTTTTATATGATGGTAACTTATGATATTGATCATAAGTTATTATAGGACATTACAGAGTAATGTATTGTTGAAGTATCTTTCTTGTTCAAGTCTTGCTGCTTCTATTGCTTTCTCTTTTTTTAATTTTATTACTTGATATACAAGTCCTTTATTGACTATATTTTTTAAATACCTGTTCTATTCTATGACTTACCTGTTTATTCAGTTATTTTTGAAAAACAGAACTTCTTAATTTTAATACTCAATTGTTCAATTTTAAAGTTAGTGCCGTTTGCATCCTGATGAGAAAACCTTTTTTCACCTCAGGGTCATGAAATATTTTCTATATTGTCTTTTAGAAAATTTTTATCATCTAAATTTAGTGACAATACAAAGTATCAGAGTTCCCCCCCATATTAATATTCACTTAACACCATTTTTTGAATTCTGCTATTTTCCCATGACTCTCCAGTGCTACCTTAACATAAATCATAAATCATACATAAATCATTCATAAACGTATATATGCTCCCTTCCAGTATGCACATACATATATGACTTATTCTGGATATTAACATTCTATTTCATTGATGTGTTTGTTTTTGTACCAATACCATACTGTTTTAATTCTGAAACTTTATGATACTTGGTAAAGAATATTTTCTCATTTATTTTTTCTTCTTTACAATTATCTCGACTTTTCTCAGCCCTTGAATTTCCATATGAATTTTAGAATCCACTTGTAACTTTATACCTCAAACCAGAATCCTAACTAGATTTTGATTAGAATTGAATTGAATCTATAGATCAATTTGATAACTAATAACATTTTTATAGTATTGGGTCTTCTAAACCATGATCATGATACATCTTTCCATTTACCTAGGCTTTTAAAAAATGTACTAATTCAGTAATTTACCTACGTCTTTATTCAGGTATATACCTAGTGTTTATCCATAATGTCATAAAAAATAATTTTGTTTTCTAATTGTTCCTGCTTTATGTGAAAACAATTTATTTCTTAATATATTGGATAAAACTACGATAGGTGTCAGATAGTTTACAGTAATTTTTCTGCATACACTTTTATCAACTGAATGTAAAGATCTTTTTCTTCCTTTTCATCCTTTATATGTTTCTTTTTTCTCTTGCCTTACTGCACGGGCTAGAACTGCCTTTTCAGCATTGAATACAAATGATGATAGAAACCATCCTTATAAACTTTGAATATTTCTCCATTAAGATATGATGTGTGTTGTAGCTTTTATTACAGAAGCCCTTTATCACTTAAGATACTCTTTTATTCTGCTTTGTAAGAGTTTTTATCATGAATGGGAATTGAATTTTGTCAAAAACTTTTCTGATTCTAGTTAGGTAATTACATCATTTTTGTCTTTTATTCTTTTAATGCAACAAGTTGCATTGTTTGAGGTATTTGAATGTTACATCAATCTTATATTTTCAAAGTAAACTCAATTTGGTCATGGTACATTACACTTTTTATATATTGCTAAAATATATTGGTATTTTCTTTAGGATTTTTACATCTGTGTTCATCAGTGAGATTGGCCCATACTTTTACTCATAAAAATAGTTGGGAAATGTTTTCAATTTCACTGTTCTTTGGAAGAATTTATATAAAATTGGTGTTTTATCTTTTTGAATATGTGGAATACTATTTAAGAGGCTGTCTTAGAGTTCTTAGCCCCTTTAAGGCTACAAATATCTCTCCTAAGTATGGTTAGAGCTGCATCCCATACATTTTGCTTTACTTTTATTTTATTTTATTTTATGAGATAGAGTCTCACTCTGTCACCCAGACTGGAGTGCAGTGGCATAATCTCGGCTCACTGCAACCTCTGCCTTCTGGGTTAAAGCAATTCTCCTGTCTCGCCCTCTCAAGTACCTAGGATTACAGATGCATACCACCACACTTGGCTAATTTTTGTGTTTTTAGTAGAGACAGGGTTTCATCATGTTGGCCAGGCTGATCTTGAACTCCTGACCTTAAGTGATATACTCACCTTGGCCTCCCAAAGTGCTGGGATTACAGGTGTGAGCCACTGAGCTTTTTTGATATGATTTATTTTTATTATTTGTTTAAAAATATTTTCTGTTTTATGTTTTGATTTCTTCTTGAAACTTCAGCATTAATTTCTAAATATACATTTAATGTCCTCAACAATATGCTTGGGATTAAGTCTCTCATCTTGCCATTTGCATTCTATTTTCTCTGCTTGTTCTGTATCACTTTTCTCATTTCTTTTTTTTACATAGAGTGTTTATTTTGAATTTATTTTCTTTAGCTGTATTAGTTATACAGTCTTTAATCTCTTAGTCATTACTCTATAGACGCCATTATGCATTCCTAATCTACTGAAGTCTAATATTATTTTATCACATGCTAGACAATGCAGGGAACTTAGTATACTTTGATTTGTTTTACAATTTATGTAATGTCATTGGTACTTATAAATATTTTAAACCTTATACATTTAAAACCTTACAATACCTAATATAAAAATACCTAGTTATAATTGTTTTTAGACTTAATATGCATTGATATTGATTTATACCCTTATCATTTCCTTTGCCCTCTGTTTCTTCCATCTCTGAGCTTCCACTTGAATTGTTTATTCTACCTAAAGAATATTCATTCATATATTCTTTTGTGTGGATATGCTCTTGACAGATTATCTCAATTTATCTGAATGTATTTTTAGTTCACCTGCCATTTGAAAGGGTATTTTTGATAGACCAGCAGTTATTTTACTTCAGCCCTTTGCTGTTATGATTCCATTTTCCTTTAGTTACTATTGTTTCTCTTGGGAAATATGTTGTTGATCAATTTGTTACTCCTTTGAACATGAATTGTGCCATCATTCTCTGTACTCAGCTACTGTTAGTATACATTTTTTATCTGTGATTTTCAGAAGTTTTACTATTATGGACCTGACTTTTGTGTAGTCTTCTTAGTTTTCATCTTGCTTGGTACTTTTACCACTTCTGAAGTCTAGATTAATATTTTTCGTTTGTATTAGGAAGTTCTAAGTTATTCCGTTTTCAAATATTGCTTTTGTTTATTTTCTCTCTTCTTTCTTTATGGTAGCCAGCTACACATGTTAAACCTTTTTACTGTAACCTGTATATTTATTATATTTCTTCTGTATTGTTCATCCTTTTGTATTTTCAGTCTGTATATTTTCTTACCTGTCTTTTGGTTTGTGAATTTTTTCATCTGTAAAAAATTTAAAAGGTTTTATCATAAGAACCATTCACTTAGATTTGTTTCTCAGTTCTAGAATTCCATTTGAGTCTCTTTTATGATTTCTGTTTTCTTCCAAAAATTTTAGTCTTTTATTTTCTTGAGTGTATTAGGCATTGTTATTTTAATACTAAGTTCTGAAATTTAATTATCTAAATACCCTGTAGATCTGTTACTGTTGTCTGCTGTTTCTGTTGGTTTTAGGTGATACTGATTTACCTCCTTGTATAACTGCTTATTTTTTTACTCAATACCAGATATTCTGTATGTAAAATTGTAGAGACAGTTTGAAGGCTAGCATGATGTTGTATTTATTCATAGAAGATTTATTTTGCCTTCAGAAAGGTGGCCAAAGGACTGACAATCCCAGATTGCTTTAATCTAGGCAGGAATTGAGAAGATTCAAAGTTAAATTTAGTCTCTGTTAAAGTTTGTCTGTTTGTGGTTCATTTTTACTTAGTTCCAGTCATCCCTTGTTAGTAGCTCCCTAGTTGTAGTTTTAGTCCTCCTAGATTCAGAATTGGTCTCTGGGCACCTTCCCTTACGTCCCGAGAGGGACCTTTTGGGAATAGGCCAACACTTCCAGGGGAAGTGCACCTCCCAAAGAGGTACACCTACCTTTGGTTTTCTTCTTGTCTGAGATCACAGCCCCATAACTTGTCACTGTCTTGGTTGTTCTCAGTGATTGCCAACATACCTTTTTGTTATTAATAATTTCTTACATTTTCTAGTACTCACCAAGAAGGTTTATTAATGTCACCTAGTTCATCATGTAAGCAGAAGATATTGTGACTATCTTTTTACTGAATTACAGTCTTTAGGTGGTTATTTTAAAATCTGGTTTTCTATAGGTTATCAGAAATTTTTCATTGCTTATACTTTTATACGCAATTTCTTAGCATAGATTTTGATATATATTCATAACAGAAAGCTTTAAGGCATATGAAGAGATAACCACTAAAATAGATGGATGCTCACAATTGTACTATATATGACTAAATTAGATTTCAAGTAGATAAAATTTAGCTGTGAGGAAGAAATATTTAAATTTAGCATTAATTTGGCCATCTATTTTTTTCAACACAGCAAGGAAATGGTGTTTCATATGTAAAATAACTATACCTTATACAGCATTTCTGTTTCCCAAATTTGCTTAGATTCTTTGGCTTTCTGCTTAACAGAAATTGGGTGATCTCATTGATTTTTAAAGTCTTTTCTTTATCTTAGCAGGGAAGTGATAATTTGTTTAAAAAGGTAAAATTTTTTTCTGATGATATATTACTCATAATTTTCATTCAAATATCAAAATAACTCTTCTCTTTGTTCATCTTTGTGGAATTCCGGAAATAACTATTTGCTACTCACTTCTTTTTCTCTAAATTTGTTATTTTTATTTACTGATCAAAAGGTTTTTAACTAAAATTATCAAGGATTCCATGCACTTCCAAGATAGGGATAACATCAATCTAAAGACTCAATTATTTTCTGTCTTCACTGCTTACAGACAGGGAACACAATCTCTTCAGCCTGGACCTGTGTAGAAGAATTTGGAGAAAATAAACAGGTAAGAGTTTATTTGGTAAAAGTCTCTTAGGAATATTAAGTAATATATTTAATTTTCAGAAAATTGGTTATAAATTGTTCTTTATAATGAAACTTTGTGAAGTATTTTGTTGATAATAGCCTTGTTAATTATAGACTCATTAAGCAAATGTTTTAAAAAGTTAAACTGGTTTCTGTATTTCAGGTCTTCTCAAAACGTTTAACATGCTAGTATACCTTGAAAACCACCAAGATAGTAAACAGTGTTATAAATTAGATATATTTGGAGTTAGTGTGTTATTTATAGATTATTCAAGTATTTCTCAAAAGTATCTGAAAATAGGACTTTCTTGTTTTTCAAGCTTAAACCAAAATCTTACTGAAACAATTTGGAATAAAAGTTATATTTACTATGACTTAGTATTTAGTTTATTCAGCAAAATCCTTCTTGAGAAAGACAAGTTTTAGTAGGAAGTTAAAAGATAGCTTGTTTATTTGAGTCAAGATTATTACTTTCCAAAGTCTTTTTTTTTACATGTAGAGGCAAAAGAATGTTATGCTTTCTAGGGTACAATTCATGTAATATGTCTGTGTCCTTGAGTAAGTTTCTTGACCTTTTTGTGCCTCAATTCCTCATTGACAAAGGGGATAATAATAATATTTATAAGTCTGTTATATGGATTCAGTTGTACTAATCTCATATGGTTATTTTTATCGTTTAATAAGTGATAAATATTGGCCATTACAATTAATATATTCTGTTCCTCAGATTCAAAGAGAAATGCTTTTTATACTTGAGACTTAAAATTTTATTTTTACAGATCTTAATTTTAGCATAAAAATTCAAATAAGTGATACTAGTCTTAGAACTCCTTATAGCTTTTTATAATTCAAAATTTGAATTACGAAGACTGATTTTACTTATAGAAATAAAACTTAAAAAGAATTGCTGGATTTTCTAAGGCTTTTCTCTTTTGCCCACATGGGTTATTTAGTAAGCTACAACTTTTTTTCTAAACCTATACTTAAGCCTACCTAGATTGCTACAGGTCTGATCGTAATTTTTTCTCTCAAAGGCTGCTGTTCTGTTACTCAATTTCCAAATGGCCTAGAAAGGAGCATTAAAAGGAATTTGACATAACTCTTTTAATACAAAGGTAGCAAACTAGAAGCTCTAGGTATGGTATGTTTGTTTTTTTGTTTTTCTTTTTGTCTTTTAAAGGAAAGCAACTAGACTTAATTTCAGTACAAATAAATATCTTTTATTCTGGACACTCTTTGTTATTTTTGTTAGTGTGTTGCCTTGACTCTGAAGGCACGTGATCTTGTAATTGCTGTGTTTTAATATTTGAAGATTTTATTCTGATTTATTTTTAATGTTTTCCCATTATGTGTTAACTTCATTAAGATTTCTTCCCTGATTTTCAAAATTCAGTGAAATAACTGCTTCTAAGGTCACACAGGTTTGGGAAAATCTGTATACTAAATACTCCCTTTGGAAAATCATAGTGCATACTAGCATCCTAGGTAATTGAGGTAGCAATCTGTTTTACTTGTAAGCCTATCTGTTCTAAATTTTTCTTGAAATTATTTGGCTGTAGGATGTTTGTTTTGAAGAATTCTTGCACTTAAATTGTATGGGATGTAGTTTCGGAAACACTGAAGCTAACCCAAAGACACACAGAGTTTTATTTCTTTTTATTTGTTTTTTTTGTTTGTTTGTTTTTTGTTTGTTTGTTTGTTTTTTAAGACGGAGTTTCGCTCTTGTTGCCCAGGCTGGAGTGCAATGGCACGATCTCGGCTCACTGCAACCTCTGCCTCCTGGGTTCAGGCAGTTCTCCTGCCCCAGCCTCCTGAGTAGCTGGGATTACAGGCATGCGCCACCATGCCCAGCTGATTTTTTGTATTTTTAGTAGAGACGGGGTTTCACTATGTTAACCAGGATGGTCTCGATCTCTTGACCTCGTGATCCACCCGCCTTGGCCTCCCAAAGTGCTGGGATTACAGGCGTGAGCCACAGCGCCCGGCTATTTCTTTTTATTATGTTTTTGACTTTATTGAGGTATAAATAAAATGCAACAAAATGCTTATATTTAAAGTGTGCAATTTGGTTCATTTTGATTTATGTATACTTATGTGAAATGATACCACAATTAAGAAAACAGACATTTCCATCACCCCCAAAAGTTGCCCCATGCACCACTGTAACCCATTCTTACTTTCATTCTCTTTCCCAGGCAGCCACTCTAGATCAGCTTGCAATTTCTAGAATTTCAAACCCTTGCTTCTGAAGGTTTAAATTGTAATCTTTAGATAATTTAGAACTTCATTTTAAAGAAATTTTATTTCTGTCAATATTTCCTCTGCTTAGTTAGCTCTTGATTTTCTGTACTAGGATAGAAAGTACAAAATAAATGATAAATATTATTTATACTTATATGACATTTTAATCTCTGAACCCAGCCATATTTTATGTTCTGGGAATGTGTAGTACAGCTAAAAGAAAAAAAGGATTGTTTTGCAGATAAAATTTAGTGTTTCAGTGAAACTAAGTTATTGAGATAGTTCTTTCAGTTATGGTTATTGAATGTTATAAATTGAAATATTAATAAAATGGCACGATAAGGGTTTTTTTTAAATTTCAATACAGATCCCATAGGAATCTAAAGAAATGCTTAAAATATGTTAAAGGTCTGATAAACATATTTCATAGATGAAAAGATCAGGTGTTTCTTTTTTAACACTGGTGGGAATGTAAAATGTTATAGTCTTAGCTACCTTGGAAAACAGTTGAGCAATTTCCCAAAAAGTTAACCTGGGAATTACTGTATGACTCAGCAGTTTCATTCCTAGATACTTACTAAAGAGACTTGAAAACATGTGTTCACACAGACACTTGTACATGTTATTCCTTAGCAGCATTATTCATAATAGCCAAAAGGTTGAAACAACCCAAATATGTATCAACTGTTGAATGGATAAACTATATGTAATCTAGCTATGATGATATATTATTCAGCCTTTAAAAGGGATGAAGTTCTGATACATGCTACAACATGTTTGAGCCCTGAAAGCACTATGTTATGAAGTCAGTTCTAAAAGACCACGTAAATTTATACATAAAGTCTAGAAAAGGCAAGTCTATAGAAATACAAAGGCTAGTAGTTGCTGGGGCTGGGAGAAGAGAGAATGGGAGTGACTGCTGATAGATACAGTTTCTTTTTAGAATGATGAAAATATTTTGGAGTTTTATAGTGGTGTTGTACATGTGATTAAAGTTGTACACTTAAAAATATATATATTAAAAAGTTGAATGGAAGTGGTGGTAGAACTCATGTAGCTAAAAGAGAAGAAGAAACCAATTATGAGGAATACATTTTTAAAATTAAAAATTAGTCTAAAGAATGTAGTCAGAAACAAAAAGGGAGTCAAAATTAATATGAGCCAAAATTTTATCTCACTGTATAAAGTCTCAAGTGTTTTTTTTTCATCTTTAAGACAGAAAAGCAGCTAAGAATTAGTGATAATTGGTCAAGATGTATAAGATGAATTAGAGACAAAACAAGAAATATATTGAGTGAAGCAATATATCTATCCACTGTTTACATTTTTATTGAGAAACATACTGTTATTATTCACTACCAGACCGTCTTTGTGCTGAATACAGAAAGGTGGTAGACCAAATTATAGTTGCTACACAAACAGGCCTGACAAGTATGTGGATTATGTATTGCCAGTCTCTACTCTTGGTCCTGTGTCAGATGTGGCATAAGTCATCACTCACTTTCTTGTTTATTCCAGACACAATAAATCTAGAATTCCTATTAGCCATTACTGCTTGATTTCAATTGCCATGTAAGGTTAAGCTTATGTGCTACTTTTTGTATACATCAAATTTGTTCTATGAAAATATTTATATTCCATATGTAAATATGAAATTAGGATAACATTTGATCAGATTTTCTATAATCCATTATATCAGAGTAGTTTTCCCTTTTTTTCCACAAAACAACCTTTTCTTAAGTAAAAGTTTAGCGTATAAAACAAGGAATGCAGAGCTGCATGAGTTGAAATGGGAGGTATGGGAATGGGCAGTGCAAGTGAAAAACAGCTTAGAGAACAGCACTGTCTGCTTTAGTTCTGCCCCCGCCCTGTAATAACCTCTTCAGACAGTTTCTCTCAAACATGCTTGAGAATATTGCCAGAGCAAGAAAGCTTAAGCAAGTGGAAATAATATTTTCCTAGGAATCGGAAGGCCTGAATTTAATTTTTCTTTTGTCTATTTAGCTTTTGTCTCTGTCATTCATCAGTGAAATAAGTCATTTGATTCAGAGTTTAATAAGGTCTCAACCTACTCCTGGTTTGTGATTTGGAATGAGAGAATTTGACTACTCAAAAACTATCAGTATCAACAAGAAAAAGACAAAGCCAATAAAAATAAGCAAGAGCCTTAAACAGATACTTTACCAAAGATATTTAAATGGGCAGTAAACATGTTATTAGTCATAAGAGAAATCAGAATTAAAACCACTGTGAGATACAATTTTACATTCACCACAATAGGTATGATTAAAATTGCTGGAAATAACAAATGTTAGGATATAGAGCAACTGGAGGGCTCATATTTTATTGGTGTGAATATAAAGTGGACATACTGGAGAACTCTTAAGCAGTATGGGTCATCTATCCTAGGACCTAGCAATGGCATTCTCAGATATTGACCCAAAAGAAATGAACACATATATCCACCAAAAGGTTCCTATAAAAATGTTCATAGCAGCTTTATTAATAATAAAACCAACTCAGATATTCATTAGTGAGTGAATAGTTAATGAGATTGAATTATATTCATACAATCAAATAATGCTCAACCATAAAATGGAAGAAACTACTGAAATACACAACATGAATGAATCTTAGAAATTATATATAGAGAGATATATCTGGATTACCTTTCTGGAATAATTTTACCAAAACAATCTATTTAAGTTTCAAGTTCGCAAGGCAAGATGTCATTGGATTCTCTTGGTGAATGGAAAAAAAAAACATTTTTATTTTGTATATAAGTCTCCTCTTTTTTTTTTAAATTGCATTTTAGGTTTTGGGGTACATGTAAAGAACATGCAAGATTGTTGCATAGGTACACACATGGTAGTATGATTTGCTGCTTTCCTCCCCATCACCTATATCTAGTGTTTCTCCCCATGCTATCTCTCCCCAACTCCCCACCCCCCCGCTGTCCCTCCCCTATTTCCCTCTGACAGACCCCAGTGTGTGATGCTCCCCTCCCTGTGCCCATGTGTTCTCATTCTTCAACACCTACCTATGAGTGAGAACATGCAGTGTTTGATTTTCTGTTCTTGTGTCAGTTTGCTGAGAATGATGGTTTCCAGGTTCATCTGTGTCCCTACAAAGGACACGAACTCATCGTTTTTGATGGCTGCATAGTATTCTATGGTGTATATGTGCTACATTTTCCCTGTCCAGTCTATCATCGATGGGCATTTGGGTTGGTTCCAGGTCTTTGCTATTGTAAACAGTACTGCAATGAACATTGGTGTGCATGTGTCCTTAT
>NW_022437007.1:10226568-10272243 GCF_009761245.1 Sapajus apella | reverse complement strand
TATTGTAAACAGTACTGCAATGAACATTGGTGTGCATGTGTCCTTATAGCAGAATATATATATATATTCTGTATATATATATATTCTTTGTATATATACCCAGTAATGGGATTGCTGGGTCAAATGTAATTTCTATTTCTAGGTCCTTGAGGAATTGCCACACTGTCTTCCACAATGGTTGAACTAATTTACACTCCCACCAACAGTGTAAAAGTGTTCCTATTTCTTCACATCCTCTCCAGCATCTGTTGTCTCCCGATTTTTTAATGATCGCCATTCTATCTGGCGTGAGATGGCATCTCAAATCAAATTTGATTTGCATTTCTCTAATGACCAGTGATGATGAGCATTTTTTCATATGTTTGTTGGCCTCATGTATGTCTTTTGTGAAGTGTCTGTTCATATCCTTTGCCCACTTTTGAATGGGCTTGTTTTTTTCTTATAAATCTGTTTTAGTTCTTTGTAGATTTTGGATATTAGCCCTTTGTCAGATGGGTAGATTGCAAAAATTTTTTGCCATTCTTTAGGTTGCCGATTCACTCTAATGATTGTTTCTTTTGCCATGCAGAGGCTGTGGAATTTGATTAGGTCCCATTTGTCTATTTTGGCTTTTGTTGCCAATGCTTTTGGTGTTTTGGTCATGAAGTCCTTGCCTATACCTATGTCCTGAATGGTTTTGCCTAGATTTTCTTCTAGGGTTTTTGTGGTGTTAGGTCTTACGTTTAAGTCTTTAATCCATCTGGAGTTAATTTTAGTCTAAGGTGTCAGGAAGGGGTTCAGTTTCTGCTTTCTGCACATGGCTAGCCAGTTTTCCCAACACCGTTTATTGGAATCCTTTCCCCATTGCCTGTTTCTGTCAGGTTTGTCAAAGATCAGATGGTTGTAGATATGTTGTGTTGCCGCTGAGGCATCTGTTCTGTTCCATTGGTCTATATCTCTGTTTTGGTACCAGTACCGTGCTGTTTTAATTTCTGTAGCCTTATAGTATTGTTTGAAGTCCAGTAATGTGATGCCTTCAGCTTTGTTCATTTTGCTTAGAATTGACTTGGCTATGCGGGCTCTCTTTTGGTTCTATATGAAGTTTAAGGTGGTTTTTTCCAGTTCTGTGAAGAAGGTCATTGGTAGCTTGATGGGGGATAGTGTTGAATCTATAAATTAATTTGGGCAGTATGGCCATTTTCACGATGTTGATTCTTCCCAACCATGAGCATGGAATGTTTCTCCATCTGTTTGTGTCCTCTCTTATTTCATTGAGCAGTGATTTGTACTTCTCCTTGAAAGAGGTCCTTTACGTTCTTTGTTAGTTGTATTCCAAGGTATTTTATTCTCTTTGTAGCAATTGTGAATGGCAGTTCATTCTTGATGTGGCTCTCTTTAAGTCTGTTATTGGTGTATAGGAATGCTTGTGATTTTTGCACATTGATTTTGTATCCTGAGACTTTGCTGAAGTTGCTTATCAGTTTCAGGAGATTTGGGGCTGAGACGATGGGGTCTTTTAAATACACAGTCATGTCATCTGCGAATACAGACAGTTTGACTTCCTCCTTTCCTAATAGAATACGCTTTATTTCTTTTTCTTGCCTGATTGCTCTGTCTAGAACTTCCAATACTATATTATATAGGAGTGGTGAGAGAGGGCATCCTTGTCTCATGCCAGATTTCAAGGGGAATGCTTCCAATTTTTCCCATTCAATATGATATTGGCTGTTGGTTTGTCGTAAATAGCTTTTATTATTTTGAGAAGCCTCCTCTTTTTGTATTTAATTTTTTACTGGTAAAAATTAAAAATTCAAATGTACTTGAAATTATGTTGAGAGAAAGATTGTAGATATAAAAATACTTAATACATATTACATGAAATCTAAGAACAGGCAAAACTAATCTATTGGAATAGAAATCAGAAGGTGGTTGTCTCCAAGTAAAGATCTGTTGTTTGGAAAAGGGCACAGGAAACTTCTGGATTGGGTGATATGTTTTATATCTTGTTTGGGGTGTCAGTTATGTAGATTTATACAATTATGAAAACTCATTGAAATTAACATGGGATATATGCATTTTATCTTGTGTAAATTGTATGTCAGTATTCAAAGTGTTAAGGCAGTTGAGTAACAGTGTAAAACACATTCTGAAATCGGCTCTGTATCATTCCTTAAGAAGGGATCTGAAGTACAGATCCCAGTCTGAGGCAGAAACAGTGGGATTGAAGAGATAAGGATGTTCATTGGGAAGAAAAACCAGGGGTGGGCAAGTAAGTATATGCTAGGAATTTTAACTAATTTATTAATTTATTATTTTCTAAAAGTAAATGAGGATTTCTGCTTTTTATTTCCTATATGAAAATTATATGTTATAATAAATCTGAGGAAAACATTGTACTTTTAGGTTCATCCCACTGATTAAGCATTTTCAGCTTACATTTCATTCATTGAAGTTTGGTTTGTATCGTATTTTCTAACCAGCTAGATGTCTTCCTGAATATATTTAGATTCTTAGTGATTTTAGTAATAAAATTTATTTTCGAAATGCTTGTAAAATTTTACAAACTTCTGAAACCGTTTGTTTCCTAATCTTTGTAGTATTTGTGAGGGATTTTTTTTTTCTTTAGATTTATCCTACATGAATAAAGTCATAGTCAACTTTTAATTTTATATTTAATCGCCTTAAAAATATGCAGTACTCAGTTGATCAGTGTATATCTTTAAGGGCTTAAGTTCAAGGTTTACAGTGGGCACTATCAGGAATGCAGATAAGCTAAGCAATTTGCTAGTAGCCGACTGCTTGGCTGGCCACTTTCTGAAATTTTTCCATGAAAATACCTTCTGTGTCCATATTTCATGAATAGGCTGCATTACCTGAAGATACCTTCAGCATCAACATTTCATGAATAGGCAGTATTACCTCTTGAGTGGATGTAAACTCAAAAGAAAAGTGATTTCTCTTTGAAAACTACATTTCCCTGTTTGCAGTAACCTGTTCTTCTAAATTGTATTGTTGATTACCACAGTGTTAAAATTGGAAGAGCTAGGTGTATTATAGATAAATGGCTAATAAGGAATTGACTGCATTTGCATAATTATTTTCAGAAGGAAATAATCCAGGCTTTTTTATAAAGGAGTTAATTTGGGAATACATGAGACCCACTAACGTTACTGTTTATACTCAGTACCAAACCCTTCAGGTGAAGTAGATTCTTTAAAAAAAGAAAAAAGAAAACATCAGGCATGGTGGCTCATGCCTGTAATCCCAGCACTTTGGAAGGCCAAGGTGGGTGATTCACCTGAGGTCAGGAGTTGGAGACCAGCCTGGCCAACATGGTGAAACCCCGTCTCTACTAAAAATACAAAAATTAACCAGATATAGTGGTGGGTTCCTGTAATCCCAGCTACTTGGGAGGCTGAAAAAAGAATCTTTTGAACCCAGGAGGCAGAGGTTGCTGTGAGCTGAGACCGCACCATTGCACTCTAGCCTAGGCAACAAGAGCAAAACACTGTCTCCAAAGAAAGAAAGAAAGAAAAATAAAGAAAAAAAATTGTGTAGTATTAGAGTCATCCTATCTTGGATATTAGAAAAGTAAATGGTATCAAAGTAATTTCTCATTCTTTTTCAAAATACTGAAAATGGGAACTAGTTACTTTAAATCTATTTATGTCTTCCTGGAACAAATTGCTTTGTTGATCTTATGGTACCATTCATAAAAATAAAAAGGTTATAAAATTATTGTAATTAGAGTTTTATAATGCTGGAAATTCAACCTATATTAAACTGATTTTCATTTTTCCTTTTTTTTTTTTTTTCCTGAACTAGGTCCTTTCTGATGTTGCTTGAGCTTACTCTCCTGCAGTTGATCTCATTCCTGTTGGCTAAACATTAAGTCCCATGACAACATTAAGTTAATGCACCTATGGTTTAGGCATCATTTATAGTATCAGGACAGTATTATAGAAAAAATAAAACCTTACCTGTACATTAGATGACCTAATTTCTTTTATTCCATTCCTAGAAACACCATAATGTTTCTGAATAATGATTTTATTGTCACACCCTTAGCTTATTTTGCACTAAAGAGCATAGTTGAGTTTTTGGAAGGTACAGGATTTAAAAATTTGGTCTGTAATATACATACATATAAATATTGCAGTTAATGAAGCAGGATATTATTGGTGCATAAGATGAATGTTTATTGTGAAACAGCAGTATTTCAAGTGTAATTATTTTTTAATTGGTTTAATTTTGGATATTTTTCTGTACTATAAGTTGATAATGGTTTTTTGAAGTTCATTTAATAAGGATGATTCATTTTACTGTTTTATCATACCAGTAGGACTTTTAATGTTAAATCAGTATGTTGAGTTAGATAAATGTTTGTAATAGTATTCAAATAATGAAATATTGGCCAGCTAGTTTATACCAAATGTTTTTGCAGTCCAGGGGTGCATGTTTCTTCTGGTTTGTTGCTTAATACAGCTTCAAAAAAAAAAAAAGCAAATATGAATTCACTGTTTTTTTATCTTTTCTTCATGGGCTACCCCTTGGAACCAAATTTAAAAGAAGCTTCTTGGTAGAGCAAGAGAAATCAGAGGTTCTCTTTTTTTATAATCAAAACCCCAAGAAACAGTAGATATCCAATAATTTACTCTGGTAAGATCTCTGAAATATTGTGTCAGTAAAGGAAAGTTAATGCTGACTAACAAAACTATCAGGATTTGCAGTGCAGTGAATGCTGAAATAATCTTTAACCAGCAATATAGTATCATCAAGATTTCCAATGTTAGAACATTATGTTAAAATGTGATTATTGTTTTAATGCTTTGTCTCTTTGAATTAAATTTATGTCCATAAAGATGTGCAGCATAATTGTTCATGTATTTATTTACAGACTACAATTTCCGTCGCAGCTCAATAAATAGTCTTTCCCCTGTTAGTGCTACCCTCTCTTCTGGGACTCCCAGCGTGCCTCTTTATACTTCAAGGCCTTATTCTTATCCAAGCTATCCCTTGTCAGCAACAATATCACTTGCTAATGGCAGCCATGTTGGACAACGACTATATATCTCCAATCAGGCCTCATTCTTCTGAAGAAAATATTGTAAACATTAGTATGAAAATTTGTGTAAATTTGTAGTATGAAAACTTGCAAATTAAAATACTGTTTCATTTTAGAATCGGGTTTGCACATTTGGTTTTAAAAATATATTTATTCAAAAGTACCTAACAGCTATAATTCAGAAAAACATGGAGTTGTAGAATATATAAAAATGCAAAGTTTAAAAAGTTAGTGGTTTCTTGATAAAAGTACAGCAAACTACTATTCTTTTTAAACTTTTGGGATTTTCTTCTAATTCCTAAGTGGGCAATAGAACCTAGTCATTTTAAGTTAATTTTTTGCGTAATTTTGCTAAATAGCGTCTCACAAATATTAAAGCACTTGAAGACAATGGTTATAGTAGATTGATTACCAAGGATCACTATCTGTATTGGAGATTAGAACAATTATATGACCAGAAGCATCTAACCATTATGTAGAAAGAAATGATGAGACAAAAAGATTAAGATACAAATTTTGTGCAGTATTAAAGAAAAAGCAGTCTACCATTGTGGTCCTTGAAAATAACTAGATATTTTCATTGTTAGACACAAATTATAATTTTGCTGTTAATGTATTTAAGGATTTTATTGTTAAACTTTATTTGTGTTTTTGGTATTCTTTGTATTGTTTTAATAACAAGTGTTACGGGTTTTTAATGTTGAAATCATGTGTTAATTTTTGTACTTGAATTCAATTTTTTTGACATTAAATATATGATGCTTCTAATAATTGTGTTTTTATTAGAATGACAAAAACTTTAGCTTTCACAATCACTTTGAGCTTTTCTTGAGAACAATTTCACTTACTAGTTATACAATAATAGGCTCAGTGCCTTCCTGAGACTCAAGTCAAGGATGATGAAGAAAGAAAGTGTTTTTATATACCCAAAGGAATGTAAATCATTCTGCCTTAAAGACATACGCACACATATGTTTATTGCAGCACTATTTGCAATAGCAAATACATGAAACCAACCCAAATGCCCATCAATGATAGACTGGATGAAGAAAATGTGATACATATACACTATGGAATACTGTGAAGCTGTAAAAATGAATGAGATCATGTCCTTAGCAGGGACATGGATGAAGTTGGAAGCCATCATCCTCAGCAAACTAACACAGGAACAGGAAACCACCATATGTTCTCTCTCATGAGTTGGAGCTGAACATTGAGAACACATGGACACAGGGAAACACACATCAGGGCCTTTTGGGGGTTGGTGGGTGAGGAGAGGGATCTTAGTGAACAGGTCAGTAAGTGCAGCAAACCACGATGGCACACGTATACCTATGTAACAAACCTGCATGTTCTGCAAATGTGTCCCATTTTGTTTTTTTTAGAAGAAATGATTGTTTTGTAAAACTTATTTTCAGGGATTAATAGAAATACTTTGCTAATAAACCCACTGAAGTTTCCTCCTTTCACTTATGAATAATTAATGAGTTCAAGTCATTTTGACTTAAATATTTTAGTATACCTTTGTAATGATTTCTAATGATAAGTTTTATAATATCTGAGACAACTCAGGAAACCTTTGTTAACTAATTGTGGAGCTGTATGGGGCATAGGATTTGTAAACAGAATTTGAAATACTTGCAAATATTTTCTTTCTCAGCCTGAGTTTCAAGCAGAAGTTATGGAAATTAATGTCAGTTTTTTTCAGCCTTTAAATAATAGTCCATATAAATCATGCAATACTTACCTTCCAGTTTACTGCCTTAGATTTTCTAATCTAAATGGGCATAGACACTGTGCTTAAATATTTTTCTCCTGACTCAACCGTTTGAATTGCATAGATTTTGCTCTTAATTGCCAGACGTGGCTGACAGGTGCATATCACTCAGCAAGCATACAATGAGTGTTTATTTTGTTGATGACTGTGGTAATAACCTTGGAATACAGAGGTTACTCAGACTCCAAGGAAGAAGAAAAAGAAGACACACTTGTTTTTCATAGAAATATTTGAAATAGCCCATCACAATAATTGCAAGTTTCCACATAGCTTTTTCACTTTCAAGAAAAACAATTGAGCTTACCAACCACACATTGCATTTGGAGATCCATGGTGATTTGACGAGAAGCATATAAGCTTTGTTAGTCAAATCCCACTCCATTAAGAAACAGCCCTTTGAACTTGGACACAGTTTTTAATGTTAGCCATACTTTTCACTTCTGTAAAGTGGTAATACACATTCCTTTTAACATTAACAGTAAAACGCCTGGCAAATGGAAGACATTCAGATGGAGTGTGTGATATAACATGGGTATAGTTATATAGTACTTTGTAGTTTTTCATCCCTACTCCCTTTAATTGGAAATATAGAAATCAGTACATTCATATGAAACACTATCCCTTTCTGTGATGTTCTGGATGAGCAGGTAATCTTCATATGGAATAAAATTTTGAGTTGTGAACATAGCTACCAATTATTTTGCTGCTTTAATTCTTACAGAATAAGCTGTATAAGGCATTTGCTCCAAATGAGGGCTTCTTTGGATGATCACAAGGTATTCATAAGTCTTAGCCATATGATAGATCTCATTAGTCAGGGAAACAGTTCTAAAGACAGACTTTATCAAATTTTATGTGCAATATCATGCAAAGAACCATGGCTAAAATGTGGAAGTTTATGACCTATTATGATGGAGCTAGGACCTGTCTTGCTTAAAGTCTCTTGTAAGCAGAAAGATTAGAAGGTATGCAGAAAGTTTAATTAACCCTATCATTTTCCCCCAGTTTGTTTATGATTTTAGGGAGAGAAAGACTTCTTTATCACTTAACATGTAGAAAGCATAATAGAAAAAATTGCTAAATTCAATTTAAAAAGAAAAGTCTGCATGGTAAGGAAGTACCAGAAATGTCAAACGATAAATGAACAATACTTGAATGTTGTTTTACAAAGGGCTGATCTCTTAATATTTCTAGATATCAGAAAAAATAATCACCCATGAAAAAAGTGGATGAAATGTCTGAATAGGCAGATGCCAAGTGGCCCTCAAACCATTAAAATGATGGCTTATGTCATGCTAAATGCAGATGAAAAGTTCAGATTGGCAGAAATTCATAGTTTGATAAACTTTTGGCAATCCTGTAAAGAAACAAGTATTCTCATATGTTGCCATTGGGATTAAAAAATGATATACATATAGGAAGCAACTCGACAGCTGTTGTCCAAAATTTCAAGCCTTTTGGTCCAGTAGTTTTGGGATATACTTGGATGTGTGTATGTAAAAATGATATATGTATAAAGCTATCCATCATTAGAGGACTGGTTAAGAATAAATTTATCAGTACATACTAAGAAGCCATACAAAAGAGAATTACTCTTTGTTCCTGATAGAGGAAGAGAATGTTAAGTGAAAAAGAGCAAGGGTTATTTAGGAATGTGTGTATAATGCAGTGTTCCCTGTTTTGGTAGAGGAAAAGAACATTTGTATGTGCTTATATTTGCCTACAGATTTCTGGAAGGATATGCAAAAAACAATTATGAGAGAAGTACATAAGGTCACACTGTGACGTCTCTTTTACTTTCAGACAGTGTAATGAATAATAATTTTAAGTAAAAAGATACATAATTGTTCTCAGAAACAAAACGAAGAGCTAGCTCTAGTGAACAATAATCTGAACAAACACATTAGGAAAAGCTGCACTGGATCTCTTTACTGACTCACCAGAAGTTAGTGGATTTCAAGTAGAAACCCAGGGCAAAAACTTTCAGATAATAAATAGCACTACAAACAGCTATGAACTTCACTGCTTTTGAGTCAGTGAGTCCAATATATTTGAAATGTCTTTTACTAGCTATGATGTCTGAATATGAAGCATGTTCAATCTGGAAGGAAAATCACAGTGAAGACCTCTAGGATTTGATGCAAAGCTATGTTGTCTTAGGCAAAGAATTAGTCTGCTTTTGAGAAATAACTATTAGCCAGTTATTAGGCCTTAATATTATGGGATACCAAGTACATTGAGTTGCCCATATGAATTGGGCTTTATTTGATCACCAAATTTATAAAGTTGAGCATGTCCAACAGCACTGCTACAAAGTGAAAATTGTATGTGGTGACAGTCTAGAGACTTCTTCCTGCCACACTACTATCTTTTAGTGTTATATCATGGAATGTACCTAAGATGAGTTGGCTGAGGAAGAAAACTTTGGAGCCTAGTATCCTAAGGATAATGGAAGTCACCAAAATCTCTACGCATCCTGTACAAACTATATAGAAAAATAACAAAACACAAATGAAACCACACATGACTGACACCTTCAGCAACCAGAGAACACTACAACTTTCAAATTACCTGTTAATAAAAATAAATATATATGGACATCAAATTCCAGCAATTATGTTTTTAGCTCTTGCTATAAGCCTTTGGAAAAGGAGGGGTGTTTTGAGGGGCTGGAAAACGATGCAAGAGAAAGGAGAGCAGAGGGCCTGAGGGTGAGCTAACAACGTCCATCCCAGGTGTGAAAATACTGTAAGAATACCCTGGTATATAAAAGTATTGACTAACGGAGAATGACTTAAAATCACGTAGACTTGAGATGGCAGTTTTGGAAAAGCATTACTTCTGGGAGAAAAGAGTTGAACTGGGAGGTGGCCTTTTGTTGTGGGTGATGAAAGTGAAAAAAGCAAAGGGGAAATTCAGAATCCTGCAAGACAAATGACCAAAAAAGCATGGGTGAAATCAACAAGATGGCAGAATAGGAATCCCTAGACCTTTCTTCCCTCACGGAAATGTGGATTTAGTAATACATGCACCAAATTGAAGCCCAATAGAAGGATTTGTGGCACTATCACCAGAACCCCTACCCCCAGCATCATGTGGCCTAATTGGGAGGAAATTCACAGCTCCTGTTTTCTTTCTGGAGAGGGAAAGGAGTAGAATGTGGTCCAATGTTTTGACTTTCAGTGAGATTTACCAGAGGGGCCAGTATTTATCATGCTTGAATGCAAACACTGACAGAATTATGACCTACCCTGTGGTGGTCGGGGGTGGTCTCTGAAAACAAAGTACACCAAAGTCTATGGTACCACGGAACTAGGTGGAGCTTCAGCACTAAGGTTTATTATAGCACTAGAGTTGCCATAATATGGCAGACAGACATCAGGGTAGAAACTGACAAACCTCTTCAATTAGGAGATTACACTCACAAGACCAGAGAGGGCACATTTTCAGGAAAGATTTGAGATATCTTCAGAAGTTATATCTGGACTGAGTGAAGAAAGTTCTTATTATATGAACCTAGATCATAAAATGTGGGAGAGGTGGCTGATTCTTCAAATGGCAAAATCTCAATAAAAAATAAGACATACAAAGAAACATAACACATTTAAATGAATAAATATCCAGAAACCAACCCTCCATAAATGTTGAAATATTAATTACCAAAGAAGTAAAAATTGCCATTATAAGAATGTTCATTATAAGAATGTTCATTTAGACAACTAAATGAAATCAGGAAAAGTACACAAACAAAATGAAAATATCAACAAAGAGAAAGTATGAAGAACCAGACAAATTGTGGGACTGAAAAAGTACAATAGCTGAATTGAAAAATTCACTAGAGGGAATCAACAGCAGACTTAACCAAGCAGAAGAAACCATCAGCAAATTTTCAAGGCATGACTTTTGATATTACCAAAGCAAAGAAGCAAAAAGAAAAAAAAAATGACAGGATAAAAGTGAAATGGTAGAAACATATATTCCATGCAATTAAGAATATAGAAAGAGTAGGGATACTTATATCAGAAAACATAGACTTTAAGACAAAAACTATCACAAGAGGCAAAGAAAATAATATATATGTATCTTACATTAGATCTATCAAATATATGAGGAAAATACAGAACTTAAGAGAGAAATAGGAGCACAATGGTTTTTGGATACTTCAATATCCCACTTTCAGTTGTAGACAAAACAGGTAGAAAAGCAACAAGGAAACAGAAAACTTGAACACTGTAGACCAATTGGAACTAAAAGATATATATAGAATACTTTGCCCAGCAACAGTACAATGCGTATTCTCAAATGCAGATGGAGCATTCTTCAATATAGACTAATGTTTGGCCGTAAAACAAGTCAACAGATTTAAGAATATTGAAATTATGCAAAGTGTCCTCTCCTACCACAACAGAACGAAACCAGCAATCAACAGCAGAAGGAAAATATGAACGTTCACAAATATGTGGATATGAAACAATATACTCTTAAGCAACCAATGGGCCAAAGAAGAAATCACAAAATTTAGAAAGTGTCTGGAGCCAAACCAAAACAAATTAGACCAAAAGTTATGGGATGCAGCAAAATTAGTACTAAAAGGGAACTTTTTAGCAATAAATACTTATATTAAAAAAAGATCTCAAATCAACAACTTAACCTTACACCTCAGGAATTAGAAAAATAAAACTAAATAAAACCCAAGGTTAGCAAAAGGAAGAAAACAAAGACTAAAGTAGAAATAATAGATAATAGAAAGAGAAAAAAAATTAGTTATACCAAGAGTTAGTTTTTGGAAAGATCAAGAAAATTTACAAACCCTTAGCTAGATTAAGAAAAAAAGAGGAATCAATTAGCTAAAATTAGAAATAAAAAAGGGAAAACTACAACCAATGTCATGTAAATAAAATTAATTATGAAAGACTAAGTACTATGAACAATTGCACACCAATAAATTGGCTAAACTAGAAGAAATGGATAATTTTTAGAAACAAAATCTACCAAGAGTGAGTCATGAATAAATTAAAAATCTGAACAGACCTATAACTAGTAAGGAGAATGAGGCAGGCAGTAATCAAAAACCTCTCAAAAAGAAAAGCTGAGGACCAGACGGCTTTACTGAAGGATTCTATTAAACATTTAAAGAAAACAGGGCTGGGCATGGTGGCTCATGTCTGTAATTCCAGAACTTTTGGAGTTTGAGGCGGGAGGATCACTTCAGCCCAGGAGTTTGAGAGCAGCCTGAGCAATATGGTGAGACCTTCATCTCTACAAAACAAAACAAAAAACAAAATTAAATATTAGCCAGGTGTGGTGGCATCTGTGCCTGTGGTTCTAGCTATTTAGTGGGCTGATATGGGAGGATTGCTTGAGCTTGCTAGATTGAGGCTACAGTGAGCCATGATCATGCCATTGCACTCCAACCTGGGTGACAGAATGAGACATTGCCTTTAAAAAGTTGTAAAGAAAAATTATCAGTAATCCTCAGATTCTTTGGAAGAATTAAAGAGGCAGGAATTTCAAACTAATTTTATGAGGCCAAAATTACCCTTGTACCAAAACCATCAAAAGACATCAAGGAAACTCTGTAACAATATCCTTGATGAATACTGATGCAAAAATTCTGAACAAAATAGTAGCAAACTGAATTCAACAGCATGTTAAAAAAAGGATCATACACCATGACCAAGAAGGAATTATATCTGGAATGCAAGGATGGATTATTTGACAAAATTCATCATCTTTTCATGAAAAACAGACAACAAACTAGGAATAGAGGAAACTACCTCAACATAATAAAAACCACATATGAAAAGTCCATAACTATCATCACACTCAACAATGAAAGTCTGAAAGCTTTTTGTCTAAGTTCAGGAACAAAGCAAGTACGTCCACTCTCACAGCAACTATTTAACATGGTACTGGAAGTTCTAGTCAGAAAGATTAAGCAAGAAAAAAAATTTAAAGGCATCAAAATTAGAAAGACAAAGTACAATTAACTCTTTTGGCAGATGACATGATTTTATATCTAGAAAACTCTAAAGATTTCACAAAAAATTGGTGACAATATAGTAAAGTTGCAAAATACAAAATCAACACAAAATCAGTAGGTTTTCATAAACTAACAATGACAAATCTGAAAAAGAATTTAAGAAAATAATTTTATCTGCGAAAGCATCGAATAGAATACAATGCTTAGTAATAAAGAGGTGAAAGACTTGTACACTGAAAACTACAAAACGTTGCTAAAAGAAATCAATGAAAGTACAAATGGAAAAACATCCCATGCTTGTAGATTGGAAGACTTAATATTTTTTTGTTGTTTTTATTGTTTTCGTTGTTGTTTTTGAGACAGAGCCTTGGTCTTTTGCCCAGGCTGGAGTGCAGTGGCATGATCTCGGCTTACTGCAACCTCTGCCTTCTTGGTTCAAGCAGTTCTCCTGCCTCGGCCTCGGGAGTAGCTGGGATTACACGCACGTGCCACCATGCCTGGCTAATTTTTGTATTTTTAGTAGGGATGGGGTTTCACCATGTTGGCCAGGCTGGTCTTGAGTTTCTGACTTTGTTATCTGGCCGCCTCAGCCTCCCAAAGTGCTGAGATTACAGGTGTGAGTCACCGTGCCCAGCCAAAACTTAATATTGTTAAAATGGCCATACCACACAAAGTGGTCTACAGATTCATTGCAATCTCTGTCAGAATCGCAATGACTTTTTTTTTTTACATAAATAGAAGAAAACATTCTAAAATTCATACAGAATCCAAAGAGACTCCAAATAGCCAAACAATCTTTAAAAAGAACAAATTAGGGGCTTCACGCTTCCTGATCTCCAAACATAATACAAAACAACAGCAATTTAGATGGTGTAGTAGTGACATAAAGATAGCTGTTTAGTTCAATAGAACAGAATATAGAACCCAGAAATAAACTCTTACATGTATGGTCAAACGACTTTCCACAAAAAATTAGGAGACTACACAATGGGAAAGAACAGGCTTTTCAACAAATGGTGTTGAGAAAACTGGACATCTACATGCAAAAGACTGATGAAGTTGGATCTTTACACTGTAAACAAAATTAAAATGAATTAAAGACCTAAATGTAAACGTTATAGCTATAAAACTAGCAGAAAACCTAGGAGAAAAGCTTCAGGACATTGGATTTGGCAATAACTTCTTGAACATGATACAAAAACACAGGCAACAAAATAAAAATAGACAAATGAGACTACATCAAATTGTAAAATGTTTACATGTCAAAGGAAACAACAGAGTGAAAGACAACCCATGGAATGGCAGAATAACTGCAAATCAGATATCTTTTAAAAAAATTTTGTGGGTACATAATAGGTGTATATATTTATGTGATACATGAGATGTTTTGATGCAGGCATGCAATGTGCAATAATCACATCATGAAGAATGGGGTATCCATCCCCTCAAGAATTTATCCATAGTGTTACAAACAGTCCAATTACACTTTTATTTTAAAATGCACAATTAAGTTATTATTGACAATAATCACGCTGTTGTGCTATCAAATCGTAGGCCTAATTTATTCTTTCTATTCTGTGTACCCATTAGCCATTGCAAATCATATATCTGATAAAGTTTTAATATCCAGGATATATAAGGAACTTCTACAACTCTACACACACACAAAACACAATTATAAAATGGGCAAAGACTTGAATATACATTTCTCCAAGGATGATATGCAAATGGCCAGTGAGCACATGAAAAGATACTCAACACTAATAATTGGGGAAATGCAAATCAAAACAAAAATGAGCTATCACTACACAGCCACCAGGCTGGCTGCTATCAAAAGTACAGAAAAATAACAAGTGTGTTGATGACAATGCAGAAGTTGGAACCATGGTGCACTATGGGTGGGAATGTAAAATGGTGCAGCCATTACAGAAAACAGTATGACGTTTCCTCAAAGAAATAAAAATAGAATTACTATATGCTCCAGCAATTCAATTTCTGAGTACATATCCAAAAGAACTCAAACCAGCATGGTGAAGAGATATTCGCACACTTATGTTCATTGCAGCATTGTTCACAATTATCAAGAAATGAAAGCAAGCAAAAATAAGAACGAATGAATGGATCAAGAATATAGGCCGGGTGTGGTGGCTCACACCTGTAATCCAAGCACTTTGGAGGCCAAGGTGGGCGGATCACCCGAGGTCGGGAGTTCAAGACCAGCCTGACCAACATGGTGAAACCCCATCTTTTAACAACAACAACAACAAAAGAATATGTGTCATATACATATAGTGGAGTATGATGTAGACTTCGAAAAGAAAGAAATTCTGTCACATGCTACAACATGAATGTCTTTAAGGATATTATGCTAAGAAAAATAAGCCAATCACAGGACAAAAAAATGTATAATTCTACTCATATAAAGTATCTAAAACAGTAAAAATCATAGAAATGGAAAGTAGAAAGATAGTTGCCAAGGTCAGGAAGAGAGGGAATTAGTGTTTAGTGGGTAAAGGATTCCAGTGTTACAAGAGGAAAAAGTTTTAGAAATCTCTTACACAACAATGTTAATATACTTGACACTACTGAACTATATATTTTAAAATGGTTAAGATTATAAATTTAATGTTATATGTTTTTATCACAATAAAAAATGAGACATACAACCTCTTTCTGTTATAAAAAGAAAACCATTGTTAAATCTGCACTTTACTATACTGAGAACAGAGGGAATTCTTGAACTTGGAATTTGATGAATAATATAAAACTGCCAATCCTATCTGTGGAATGAATAGACAACACAAGCAAATCTCTTTATAAAGTCACTATTAAGAGAAAACAGAAATATGAAAACATTTCAGCTGTTGAAAATTTCCTCCAAAAGCCAAACATTAAATAGGTAAAAAATATTTTCACAACAATCAAAAATGAAATATCTCCTCAAATGAACATTTGACAATATGGAAACAAACAGGCAAACAAAACATCTTGTGAAAACTCAGAGACGACGTCCTCTGTGGCTTTTTGAGCAATCTACTAGAGGATCAACCAACCTAGAGATGACTAGGGAAACTTTAGCGAAAGCAATGATGGTGCACATTTAATATATTTACTTGTAGATCCAAGGCTAATAGGTGGGGCTGGTGGGAATATAATACATAAATGTCATATGTTGTGACAATCTAAAAATGATGCAACTAAAAATGGGAGAAGAATAAGGAAAAAGGGAAGGTGTGATAAGCTCTTACCCTGGTAGGTAATAGTTAGCAGTCAGATGGTGCCATTAAAAATGACAAGCCAGATTGCAAAATGTCACATAACAGAAACTAAAAGCCTTATGAAAGTTATAAGTAAAAAAGTAACCACTAGAGCAAAAGCACAAACCTAAAACATTAAAAGAAAAAAAGAACAAGAAAAACTCATCACATGGGGAAAACACAGTAAATATAATATGTAGCGGTTAGATCCTAAAATAATGTGACAGTTGTGAATGGGTATATCTAAAATTGGCTCACAAAACAAGATCCAACTCCATGCTCTAACTAAGAGACACACCTAAACCAAAGTGATCTATAAGGACAATATAAAGGAATTACAGATGTATACAAGTATACCAAAAATAAGAGTAGATATGTAGGACTGTATTCATTGCAGCATAATTTGTCATTGCAAAACATAGCACACAACTCAAATGTTCATACATGGAAAATTGGTTGAATAAACTAGCACATCCTCATCATGGAATGCTTGGCAAGTATAAAGAATGAGGAAAAAACCTCTATGAACTAATATGGAGTGGTTTCCAGGATACATTAAGTGTGAAAGCGAAGTAGAAGAGAGTATAATGTATGCTATCTTTCATAGATAAAGAAATAGAAAATATATATGTAACTCCTTTTTATTTTAAAAAGAGGTGAGTGGCTTTGGGTTGGAAGCAATTAGAGAAAGGTTGGTGACAAATATCTGTTCTTTTGTATGGTTTTGAAATATGGAACCATTAAAATGAAAGACCCTAAAATAGAAATAAAAAAGGAATCTGGTTGTATTTCAAAAGGACTTAATCACCCTAAAGGGGTGAGGAGGAAGAGTTATCCCAAGTAAATTTTGAATCCAGTATTTTATCTGTTAGTCCAGACCCTGAGTGACAATAGCTTAGAAAAAAATTAAACTATTAGGTTTATTTTACACAATGATGTGCGTTAATGATTTTGAATCTATTACTGTGTTTGATAGGAATTAGCAAATTAATAAGTATATTTAAGATGTCAGAATGTGGGGAGGCAGGCTTTTCACTGCTGGTCAAAGGTGTTACTCATATGAATGGGGGAAGGCTAGCATGAACCCTTTGGAGTTTGATTTTATTTAGAAGTATCAGTATGAACTCGTATTTTTAATAGAAATCTAGCTATGGTTGTAGATATGTTTATTCTTTTAAAAAAAAACATAGGATTTCTCAGGTGTGTCTGCTAAAAGGACCCTGAGACAATGACACTCAAGTAGACATAAGCATACTTGCACTCATATAATGGCTTCTAAATGCCATTTCTCAATAAAATAGGCTAGGACTCCTGGTTGATTCTCAGTCTAGAGTGGGGAAAAATACAAGATGAGCCTGGGGCATCTTTTATGCTAGAGAGTAATAGAGTGTTCAAAAATGGAGATATGTTAAAAGTACACTAGAGCTAGCTTAAAGGGCTCCTTTTGGTCAGTTTGGGGGCATTTTGAGCATAAAATAGAATAATAATGAAGTATAATTTCTTGCATAAAATAAGGATTTGTATATCCATATTGACGTAAATAAAAATAATAAACAAAAGAGAAAGAAAAACTCTTCCTTATAATAAAATGCCAACCAATGTGGAAGAAATGGTGGATTTGGAAAAATTACCATTTTGTAAGCCAAATAGCAAAATTGATCAGACAAGAATCACCAGTATGTACTAAAACTAGTTAATAAATGTTTTATGAGTAACAGGATATTTTCATGTCAAAGTATTTCCCCACAAATTATTCTCTTTTTTTTCCCATTTATTTATTTTATTGCATTTTAGGGTACATGTGAAGAACATGCAAAATTGTTGCATAGTAACACACGTGGCAGTGTGATTTGCTGCCTTCCTCCCCATCACCTACATCTGGCATTTCTCCCCTTGCTATCTCTCCCCAGCTTCCCACCCCCCACCGTCCCTCCCCTATTTCCCCCCAACTGACCCCAGTGTGTAGTGCTCCCCTCCCTGTGTCCATGTGTTCTCATTGTTCAACACCCGCCTATGAGTGAGAACATGCGGTGTTTGATCTTCTGCTCTTCTGTCAGTTTGCTGAGAATGATGGTTTCCAGGTTCATCCATGTCCCTACAAAGGACCCAAACTCATCGTTTTTGATGGCTGCATAATATTCCATGGTGTATATGTGCCACATTTTCCCTATCCAGTCTATCATCGATGGGCATTTGGGTTGGTTCCAGGTCTTTGCTATTGTAAACAGTGCTGCAATGAACATTCGTGTGCACGTGTCCTTATAGTAGAACGATTTGTAATCCTTTGGATATATACCCAGTAATGGGATTGCTGGGTCAAATGGAATTTCTATTTCTATGTCCTTGAGGAATCGCCACACTGTCTTCCACAATGGTTGAACTAATTTACACTCCCACCAACAATGTAAAAGTGTTCCTATTTCTCCACATCCTCTCCAGCATCTGTTGTCTCCAGATTTTTTAATGATCGCCATTCTAACTGGCGTGAGATGGTATCTCAATGTAGTTTTGATTTGCATTTCTCTGATGACCAGTGATGATGAGCATTTTTTCATATGTTTGTTGGCCTCACGTATGTCTTCTTTTGTAAAGTGTCTGTTCATATCCTTTGCCCACTTTTGAATGGGCTTGTTAGTTTTTTTCTTGTAAATCTGTTTTAGTTCTTTGTAAATTCTGGATATCAGCCCTTTGTCAGATGGGTAAACTGCAAAAATTTTTTCCCAATCTGTTGGTTGCCGATTCACTCTAATGATTGTTTCTTTTGCTGTGCAGAAGCTGTGGAGTTTGATTAGGTCCCATTTGTCTATTTTGGCTTTTGTTGCCAATGCTTTTGGTGTTTTAGTCTGAAGTCCTTGCCTACACCTATGTCCTGAATGGTTTTGCCTAGATTTTCTTCTAGGGTTTTTATGGTGTTAGGTCTTATGTTTAAGTCTTTAATCCATCTGGAGTTAATTTTAGTGTAAGGTGTCAGGAAGGGGTCCCGTTTCTGCTTTCTGCACATGGCTAGCCAGCTTTCCCAACACCATTTATTGAACAGGGAATCCTTTCCCCATTGCTTGTTTTTGACTGGTTTGTCAAAGATCAGATGGTTGTAGATATGTTGTGTTGCCTCCGAGACCTCTGTTCTGTTCCATTGGCCTATATCTCTGTTTTGGTACCAGTACCATGCTGTTTTGATTACCGTAGCCTTGTAGTATAGTTTGAAGTCTGGTAGTGTGATGCCCCCCACTTTGTTCTTTTTGCTTAGAATTGACTTGGCTATGCGGGCTCTCTTTTGGTTCCATATGAAGTTTAAGGTGGTTTTTTCCAGTTCTGCAAAGAAGGTCATTGGTAGCTTGATGGGGATAGCATTGAATCTGTAAATTACTTTGGGCAGTATGGCCATTTTCACGATATTGATTCTTCCTAACCATGAACATGGAATGTTTCTCCATCTGTTTGTGTCCTCTCTTATTTCATTGAGCAGTGGCTTGTAGTTCTCCTTGAAGAGGTCCTTTACATTCCTTGTTAGTTGTATTCCTAGGTATTTTATTCTCTTTGTGGCAATTGTGAATGGAAGTTTGTTCTTGATTTGGCTCTCTTTAAGTCTGTTATTGGTGTATAGGAATGCATGTGATTTTTGCACACTGATTTTGTATCCTGAGCACAAATTATTATTAAATACAAAGAGAAGATGGTACCAGATTCATTTTTTTTTTTCTTATGATGAAGTATCTATGGAGTTTCACCCTTTTCTTTCCTGAAATTTAGTCTCTGTTGGGAAAAACTTGGTTTGTTTTATTTATTTATTTATTTATTTATTTATTTATTTATTTATTTTTGAGACAAGGTCTCACTCTGTCGCTCAAGCTGGAGTGCAGTGGTACAATGTTGACTCACTACAACCTCCACCTCCTGGGTTCAAGCAATTCTTGTGCCTCAGCCGCTTGAGGAGTTGGAATTACAGACGTGTGCCATCATGCCCGGCTAAGTTTTGTATTTTTTGGAGGGGTGCGGGGGATCCTCACAATGTTTCCTAGGCCGGTTTCGAACTGGCCTCAAGTGATCCACCTGCCTCAGCCTCCCAAAGTTCTGGGATTACAGATGTGAGCTACCACGTCTGGCCTCATCTACTTTTTGTATATAAGGGAACCTTGATGAAGGACAGTGTTCATAAGTTTTACTTCATATGTGATTTCTTAGTTCCTTTGTGAACCAGTGATTCATAGCCACTCCTGAATTTATGTTCCACAAGCATCTAGCCCCAGCTCCTGCTTAGCTAAGACATGGTGTTGCATTAGGTTAGAGAGAATTATACCAGGGACCAGTTTACAAAACTTGTCATTAGACCAAAAAATACTTCTAGTAGGTAAAACACAAATGAAAGTCACGGTTGCTTCATTAGTTCAACAATGCAGTGGGCCTTTGATGATTGGAAAAGGTATCATTTGCGCTAATGACCCAGGATGAAAATTGTTTACATTCAATTTGATAAGAATTGATTAAACACATCCTATGTGCTGGGTTCTAGAAAGAAGCATATAAATATGATTCCCAACCTCAAAGAAATCAAAGTACTGGAGAGGAGATAAACATATAAACAAGTAATATATAACATGGTGATATGGCTTGGCTGTGTCTCCACCAAAGTCTTATCTTGAATTCCCATGTGTTGTGGGAGGAACCTGATGGGAAGCAATTGAATCATGGGGACAGGTCTTTCCTGTGCTTTTCTTGTGATAATGAATAAGTTGAGATCAAATGGTTTTAAAAATGGGAGTCTCCCTGCACAAGCTCTCTTCTCGTCTGACACCCTGTGATACGTGCCTTTCACCTTCTGCCATGATTGTGAGGCCTCCCCAGCCACATGGAACTGTCTTTTCCAACAATAGGTAATGCTTAAAAACAATATTCAGAGAACATTTGAGAGAGGAATGCAAACGAAATTGCCATCCACTGAAGAACCTTTCACCCTTGAACTGGATGCTTAATCTATCTTATGTCAATTCTACTTGTGTACCAGTTCACTGGTCTTTTACGTTCTACAACACACCACTGAAATAGTCCAAGTGATTAACTATCTGGGATGTCGGCAAATAATTCTGAATAATATACTATGTGAAGTAGGAAAAGTAGTTTTGTAAGCTGAGAATGAGGCATGGTATTTCAGTTAGAAAAACTAAATATGCAAACATGGCATTGTGAGACAGCATAGCACTTAGAGAGAATTAGAAGTTTGGAATGAATGAAGGATAAATTGCAGAACTGGAAGAGGGTGAGAATGAGTGAATCAAACCTAAGCCTGGAGAGGAAGGCAGACAGCAGGTCAGGAGGAACTTTGTGAGCTTGTGCTTTGTTCTGTAGTTCATGAGAAACTAGATAACAGCCTTTAACAGAGAAAAGAAGTAATCTTATTTGAATTTCTGAAAGTCACTTTAGTTGTCAAGACAAGTTCTGGAAGACTTGTAGAAGGCAACTTGGTAATGAGTGAGGTCTTGAGGAAGAGAGCCCAGTTAGGAAGCTTGTTTTAGTAATCCAGGTGGTATTGGATAGCCTGAACTAGGATTTGGTAACTGAGGTAGAGAGGAAAGGATGGGTTTGAAAGGTTTGGGAAGGGATTGCTTATAGATGTTTGGGGAGGAGAAAAGAATCAGGGGAAGCTTTAGTTTTCTTACTAGTAGGATCAGGTAGTATTCAGTGTATGATATATTGGCATTGAGTTTTATTTATGCTCTTCTTTATTCTCTTCTGTACTATAAGTGAAGAAAGGCTAAAAAGTGCATTTTCCAGATTCCTTTGCAGTGGCAGTTCTGGATTTGATTCAGGTAGTATGAATGAGATGCACTCACAGGACCTCTGGAATTTGTCCTCTTTGTATTGCTGTGCTGGCTGATGACAGTAGTTAAATATATATGTTTTCAGTAGAAGATGGCAATTTCTAGTGTCTAGTCATGAGCTTTGTGGGTATGAGGCAGATGTGGTGGCAGTAGTTGTGGTACCAGCAGCACCAGCAGCTACCCAATTGAATTGCTGCTGGGGTGAGGGGGTGTGATCTTGAAGTCCAAATTGTTCAGTGGTGAGCTCCTTATGTTTCTGTCTGGCGATTTTTTAAGCACCCAATTTCCTGTGCTAAGTCTGCTTCTGTGTGAAATACCTAGAATGGCTTCTATTTCTTGTGCTGAAGCTTGACTGGCACGGTTGGGAGTCTTTCTCTTGCTGTGTTTGTTGTGGGGCAACCATCTCTACCAAGTTGCTGCTTATGTTCATACATCACTGAGTATCTGAAATTTTAACGTTTGCAGAGAAGTAAGCTAAGACATTGAAACCTATGTAGGTCAATATAGGTGAAATGTCAATTAGATCAGAAAAAAATGCTTAAAAATTTATAAAATAAATGACATGAGATACTTGTCTTGCATTGTTATTACATGCTGCTAATAAAGAAATACCCAACACTGGGTAATTTATAAAGAAAAAGGTTTAATTGGCTCACAGTTCCTCATGGCTAGGGAGGCTGCACAGTTACAGTGGAAGGCAAATGAGAAGCATCTTATATGGCAGCAGGCAACAGAGTGTGTGCAGGGAAACTTCCCTTTATAAAACTATCAGATTTCATGAGACTTATTCATTATCATGAGAGTAGCACAGTAATGACCAACATCCATGATTCAATTACATCCCACCAGGCCCCTCCCATGACGTGGAAATTAAGGGAACTGCAATTCAAGATAAGATTTGGGTGGGGACACAGCCAAACCATATAATTCCGCTCCTTGTCCCTCCCAAATCTCATGTTCTCACATTTCAAAACCAATCATCCCTTCCCATCAGTTCCCCAAAGTCTTAACTCATTTCAGCCTTAACTCAAAAGTCCACAGTGCAAAGTTTCATCCGAGACAAGGCAAGTCCCTTCCATTTATGAGCCTGTAAAATTAAAAGCAAGTTAGGTATTTCCTAGTTACAATGGGGGTACAGGTATTGGGTAAACAGAGCTGTTCAAAATGGGAGAAACTGGCCAAAATGAAGGGCTAACAGGTCCCATGCAAGTCCAAAATCCAGGGGGGCAGTAAAATCTTAAAGTTCCAAAATGTTTTCCTTTGACTGCATGTCTCACATCTATGTCACACTGATGCAAGAGGTGGGTTCCCATATTCTTAGACAGCTCTGCCCCTATGATTTTGCAGGGCACAACCCACCTCCTGACTGCTCTCACAGACTGGTGTTGAGTATCTGTAGCTTTTCCAGGTGCATGGTGCAAGTTGTTGTGGATCTTCCTTTCTGGGGTCTGGAGGATGGTGGTCCTCTTCTCACAACTTCACTAGGCAGTTCCCCAGTGGAGACTCTGTGAGGAGGCTACAACCCCACATTTCCTTTCTGCAGTGCCCTAGCAGAGGTTCTCTATGAGGGCTCTGCCCCTGTAGCACACGTCTGCCTGGACATCCATGACTTGCCATACATCCTCTGAATCTAGGTGGAGAATTCCCAAATGTCAATTTTTGACTTCAGTGTACCCACAGGCCCAACACCCCTAGGTGGAGGTTCCCAAACCTCAATTCTTGACTTTGGTGCACCCACAGGCCCAACACCATATTGAAGCTTCCAAGGCTTGGGGCTTGCACCCTGTGAAGCAGTGACCTGAGGTCTACATTGATCTATTTTAGTCATGGCTGGGACACAGAGCACCAAAGTGCAGTCTCGAGACTGCACAAAGCAGCAAGACCCTGGGCCTGGCCCAGGAAACCATTTTTTCCTCCTAGGCCTTCTGACTTGTGATGGAAGGGGCTGCCATGAAGACCTCTGACATGCCCTGGAGACATTTTCGTCATTCTCTTAGCAGTTAACATTTGGCTCCTCATTACTCTTGCAAATTTCTGCAGCCAGCTTGAATTTCTTCTCAGAAAATGGGTTTTTCTTTTCTATTGCATAGCCAGGCTGCAATTTTTTCAAACTTGTATGCTCTGCTTTCCTTTTAAAAATAAGTTCCAACTCCAAACCATATCTCTGTGAATAGATAAAACTCAATGCTTTCTAACAGTACACAAGACACCTCTTGAACACTTTGCTGCTTAGAAATCTCTTCCAGCAGATACCCTAAATCATCTCTCTCAAGTTCAAAGTTCCACAAATCTCTAGGATAGGGGCAAAATGCCACCAGTCTCTTTGCTAAAATGTAGCAAGAGTCACCTTTGCTCCAGTTCCCAACAATTTCCTCATCTCCATCTAAGAGCACTTCAGTTTGGACTTTATCGTCCATTTCACTATCAGCATTTGGGTCAACAACATTCAATGAGTCTCTAGGAAGTTCCAAACTTTCCTACGTCTTCCTGTCTTCTAAGCCTTCCAAACTGTTTCAACCTCTGCCTGTTACCAAGTTCCAAAGTCACTTTTACATTTTTGGTTATCTTTACAGCAGCTCCCCACTACCCAGTACCAATTTATTGTATTAGACTGTTCTTATGCTGCTTAAAAAGACATACTGGGTGGGGACTGGGTAATTTATAAAGGAAAGAGGTTTAATTGACTCAGCCCCATGTGGCTGGTGAGGCCTCACAATAATGGTAGAATGTAAGGGAAGAGCAAATGTACATCTTAAGTGGCAGCAGACAAGAGCGTGTGCAGGAATCTCCCCTTTATAAAACCATCAGATCTCATTTATTCACTGTCATAAGAACAGTAAAGACCTGCCCCCGTGATTCAATTACCTCCCTCCAAGTGCCACCCATGACACTTGGGAATTATGGGAGCTACATTTCAAGATGAGATTTGGGTAGGGACACAGCCAAACGGTATTATGTATGATCCACCAAAACAAAAAACCCTGGTGGATGAACAAATAAAACGTTAAAAATTAAAAACATAATCACGTGCACTCCACAATGAGAGAATAATTCTGGACATAAGTAAGCCTCACACCATTATAGGAAACAGTCACAAGCTAGCCTACCTTCTCAACCGCCTCCTTAGATATTCCTGCCCTGTAACTCTATACAATCAGAGAACCCATTAGCTATTCTAAGGGCAGACCAGAAGGAAATTTCATGCATCATGCTTCTTTTTGTTTGAGGTTTATGGTGAGGAGAAAACAATGAGTATGTCTTCACCTAGATTTGCCAAAATTTATGCAAAAGCATGCACCTCGGTGTCTGCTTTTTCCAAAATGCCTTCTCTCAGAAGCCCTGAAAAGAGGTGGGACCGATGTGCTTTTCTTTTCCCTGGCAAGAATAATGTGAGTTCCAGAAGCTGTTAAAACTCATGAAGTTACCTGAGTTTTCCTGCAGGGGGAAACATCCTCCAGTTTATGAGAAATAAAATATCTATCAAACCCTACAGCATCAGCATCTGGCTTAGTAAAGACTGTATGTGCTTTTTAAATATAATAGTTGTATGTGCTTGATTCCTATTTTATTTTTCTTTAGTGAAGGATAAGCCTGTGCTCCTTTTTTTTTTTTTAATAAAAAAGAGGTATGTTAAAAGGATATGTGTTGTTTTAGATAACTCCTAGTTGACCCTTGTATAATATTTATTGCATGTACAGTTCTTGGATAGCCTGTATCATCTATGAGCATAACTGGCAACCTAGTACAATTTGTTATTATAATTGCAGAGCTAGTAAGAGTGACTAGAATCAGAGGTAAAGGTTAAAAGAATGAATGAGACATTCAGAAAAGAATAGGATAGGAATTGCCATTCCTTCATGCCTTCAGTCAATCAAATTTATTGACTGCCTCTCATGTGTGAGACACTGTGATATATGCCAGTGAATAATGTTTTTGACTTTGAATTCAAGGTGAAAAGAATTAATGTTTGTCAATAAGCATTGTAAACATTTCAATTTGATTTTTACAACTTTATTTTTCAGAAAGATAAATGGACCATGTTATTGTCATCTCACTTTGCCTTTGAGCCTAGAAAGGAGAGGTCACTTTTATTCTCTTTATGATATTTTACTTGGTCCTCAACCACTTAATGATAATACCCAGAGGCCTTTGCCAGATCTTCAATTTCTTTTCTGCATCGTTTAATGCCATTTCTTAGAGGGCTTTACTTGTATGCAAGTTGCAAAGGGGCGGCAAGAGTACCATTTTAAAAATCTTCCTTTCATGTCCTCTAATGTTAACAGTTCAGTGAAGCTGATTTACAGTGAATTTATGTGAAATGAAGTGGATCACTTCTCCCACACCTAAGCATGTTACCAAAGATATAATTATTATTATTACTATATAGATCTTCTTCATGGGACCTCAAGCTATCTGGGGGGTATCTAAAACTCAACGTATCTATAACTAGACTAAACATGACTCTTATCTCTTAAGTCAATTATTCTTTTTCCAAATGTCTATAAGCATTAAAAGCACCTTCATTCTTCAGGTCTCTGAGGTTTAAAATCCTGATCCTCTTACTTCCATCAGTCACAAAATCTTCCCTTTTCAATTCCAAATGTATTTTGCTTTATTTCCACCCTGTTTACCTGCCGCTGATACTCCCTAGATCCTGAGCCAATGGCTCAGGTTAGTTCTTGCCTGGACAATTGTAGTAGCTTTCAAATTGAGCTTGATATTGAAGTCTTATTTTTCTTTAATAAACAAAGTTTATAATTATGTATCGTTGAGTGTATTTTTTATTGCCTATTTCATTTAAGGCAAGGTAGGACCCATGTATATACACCACTTAGGATAATATATAAAAGTTTCTCAATAACTGTTAGTTGTGTGAAAGCTAGATTGATGAATGCTGCTATAATAAACCTTCCTGGATGGGCACAGTGGCTCATGCCTGCCTCACTTTGGCTGAGGCAGGTGGATTGCTTATGCTTGGGAGTTTGAGACCAGCCTAGGCAACATGGCAAAACTCCATCTTTACCAAAACAAATTAAAAATACAAAAATTAGTTGAGCATGGTGGCACGTGCCTGTGGTCTCAGCTACCTGGGAGGCTGAGGTGATGGGATCACCTGAGCCTGTGAGGCTGTGGCTGCAGTGAGCCAAGATTGCACCACTATGCTCCAGCCTGGGTAACAGAGTGAGACCCTGTCTCGAAAAAAAAAAAAAATCTTCCCAAAGCCTAGTTCTAATTATATCAACCTTGCCCCAAAGCTTCCACAGCCTACCCAGGTCTAAATTCCTTGTCACTGTCTGCCCTACATCTGTTTTTCCAGTTGTCTTTCACAGGGATCCTTTGTTTATAAGACACTTAAATTAACGAAAACTAGTTAAAATTAAAGTGGGCATCTATTTTGAAAAGTTGCAGATGTATGTATCTCACAGCACATGATATGCAAGAGCATATAATGCAGTTTGGCTTCATGAGGGATTATATCCAGCTGTAAAGAAACCCATTCAAAGTCAAAGTTTCATCTGTCCTTCACCTAGTCTCTCATCTGTGATTTTTTTTTTTTTTTTTTTTTTTGGTGTCTGCTTCATTTGTCACCTTTTCTGTGGACTGGCTTTCATTCATTCATTAATTTAATAAATTCTTGTAGAGTAATACTATGTGCTGGGTACTGTTCTACACTGTTCTAGGTATAGGTAAACAGCATAAGTCCCTGCCCTCATGGAGCTTATGATCTAGTTGAAGAGAAACCTGGTTAATAATCACAGAAACATACCATCAGGGACTTGCTTTGAAGAAAGTAGGGATAAGGAAAAGTGAGTAAAGAGTCATCTTATATAGGAGGAATGGTGACATTCAAGAAGATAATTGAATAAGGAGGTACTGACATCCAGTGACAGATAAAGGCAGGAGTCTAAAAGCATAACCATTTTAGCCCAGTGAACGATAATAATGAGGTGTCATTCAGTGCCAGAGCTTCCTGTGGTGTTGGCACAGGATGTGAGGCCTGCACAGAAAACATCTCCCTCCATTGCTTTCCCTCCTTTCCTCCCTTGCATAGTTATTGATCCCAAGGGCACTCCTTAATCAATATTCTAAACACTAACCTCTACCTCTGAGTCTGCTTTCTAGAGCCTACTACCTACTCTTGGTTGGTACCAAGAGTCCTCAGAGAAAGTAACTGATAAGATTGAGTTTTGGAGTGAGATCACTCCCTGTTGAGCTGGCAAGAAAGGCTCCATCTCTGGTAGGAAGAGTATGAATAGCTCCTGGTATCAGCATATGCTACAACTGCTGAAAACTAACACTGTAGGTGAATTGGGATGGTATGCTGGTAAAAAAGGAATATGGTCACTAGTACAATGTAACAGCTATAAGTAGGGAGAAGGTCAGGCGCGGTGGCTCATGCCTAGAATCCCAGCACTTTGGGAGGCGGAGGCGGGCAAATCACAAGTTCAGGAGTTCGAGACCAGCCTGATCAACATGGTGAAACCTCGTCTCTACTAAAAATACAAAAAAAAAAAAAAAATTAGCTGGCTGTGGTGACACATACCTGTAATTCCAGCTACTCAAGAGGCTGAGACAGGAGAATCACTTGAACCCAGGAGGCAGAGGTTGCAGTGAGCTGAGATTGCGCTACTGCACTCCAGCGTGGGTGAACGAGCGAGACTTCATCTCAAAAAAAAAAAAAAAGTAGGAAGGAAATAGAAACTTTAAGAACAATGGAATTTGATGGGTGCTCTAAAAATTACGAAAAGCTGAAAGCATTTCATAGGCAATTGAAAATCTAATATGAAAGCCAGGGGGCCTATGTATCTTACAAAGAGGCTCTTATCTTTTGAAGAGGGAGATCAGATAAAGCTGTGGACCTGCCCAGGACTTAATTATCAGAGTAGCTTTGCTGCAGACAGGGTTAAATTAACCTAGGCAGATGGGCTATAGAAAGGTAAGAGCCCTCTGGTTGAGACAGAATGGAACCCTGACATACAGACTGGCGATATCTCAGGGTTGATACCCTCCATCTCCAAATCTTGAGCACCCAGATTTCCCTGAATTATCCCCTCTCCGTGGCCAGAGACAATGCAAAGGCCCCTCTCCTGAAAGTCAGTGTGTTCCCCACCCTCACACCTCGACCCACCCAGGATCTTCCCCTATGCCTCCTGGTGGCCTTGAGGCCTAGACAAACATAGAGTTAAGTCTCAGCAGAACCCAACCGGGAAGCTCTGGGCCTGATAAAGGAGGAAAGCAAATATACCTCAAAGGCATTGCAAGGCTGAGTCACCATGTTCTGGCAGGAGACGAGATCCTATAAATGGAACAGAATTCTAAGGGGTGCTTAGTCGGTCATGGAGGCTAGCATATAAAATTGATGAATGCAGTATTTATTGATTTGTTAGTATTCTTCTGTGATGGAAAATTCAATACCTGGCAAGGATCCCAGAAGTTGGCGTGAACGCACTACCAGGATGGTTGCTAGATGCCAGGGTGGTAATGCACAAGCTGAAATGTGGAAAAGTGGTGGCGAGTAGCCAAGCCAAGGGAGGTCGTGGGTGGCTGGCATTGGTTCAGGGCAGTTTTAGGAGGTTCCTTCTGGGTTGTTGGCCAGGCCTCGTTGCTGTTGTTGTCACTGCTGCAGATTGTCCAGTGCCCCTCAAAGAGTCTGCTCCTCAAATTCCTACTCCCCAAGGCACAGCCTTTAAGCTTCAAAGAGCTTTCTACCTCCAGAAAATCTCATCCTTTCCTTATTTGCATGTGGTGGAAGTCAATATAAATCTGCTTATATTAGTTTGCTTCCAAATAAGAAATCCAAGGACACCCCAGTGGTTTTCTCTAAGCCGCAGATGTCCAGGATTGAGACCTGAGCATCAAAGGTTATCTTAAACATCATGTTCTATTGCCTCCCTGTCCTCTATTAGCTCATCTTCAAATGAATGTTGTAAAACTTAATCTCTTACCATCTTTTCTTGAATATATTACATGTGAGAGAACAGAAGAAGGTTTTAGGCTATATATTCATTTGGTTAGAGATTTCAAAGTGAACAGTCTCCGAAGTATTAAAAAAAAGGGCCTAGAAATAAAAGATAAATTCAAAGAGCTCTGTGACTGAAGCATAGCAAGTGATGATTGAAATGGCAAGGTATGAAGCAGGAGAACCAAGCAGAGGTAGATACTGCCCGGTTTTATAAACCAGGCTACAAAGTCATAACCTAGGGCAGTAGTGAGCAAAAGGGGGCTTTATTCAGGGCTGCATCGCTGTCAAGTTACACCTTTGTGTAGTCTGAAGAATAACTTTGAAAGGCGGGATTTTGCTGAGTACATTTTACTTGGTAACTTTAAATATTTATTGAAGTAAACATATATACAATATTTATAAAAGTATATGAAATGTTAATTTCAAAATATGTTTAATATATAATAAATTGTATTTTATAAGTGAAAATAAATAATATTTATTAAGCCCATTTTAAATATAAGACATATGTTAAGGCATTGAAAGTGGGGAGGTCAATAGCAGAGTGGGTCCCTGCCTTCCACGTTAGGATGCTTCGTGGCCCCAGTGAGGCCAGCGTTAAAGCTGAGCATATCGCCTACATTTTTAGCTAACAAAACAAAAGCAGTAACAGGTGTAATGACCCAGAGGTTGCACAGGAGGTTGAAGGGCTCAAATCCTCAATATTGGTTAAATTTCCTAACATGTCATCCTTAGTCTTACTTTTACTAGAGCTATGGATGGGACAGAAATTCATGAATGGGGCAAAATGAGCAACAAATGAATTAAACTACATTGATTTCCATAAAAAGTAAAACCAAAGTCAATATAAGCAAAAGGGATAGATATTTAAGGAGGTTCAAGTTTGCATTTAAATGTAGTGATATTTTTAAGCTCCAGTAGACAGAACAAAAAATTTCACTGATTTGATATTTGATTAATATGAGTTTCCTTTTACATCTTCATAAGTAGAATATTTTCATCAAGAAGGAGAAATCCTGACAATTGGGCTGAATTGCAAACCAACAGCCAGTTTTCATAGATGTGAGTGAAGATTTAATTATCTGATGGTAATTAGTAATTATGTCACTACAAACAGATGCTCTGCCTCAGTGACAATAGTGCTCTTGCTCAACCATGTCTGTGCATACATAATTTCAAAAATCACTTTTATGTTTTTTAAAGTAAAATCCGTGTTGGTGAACTTCTCACTCTGAAAAATTTAACATGTAAAAATATAGCTGCATTGACTTTCTCTTTACTGAAGGCAGTAAAGAGTGTATAAGATCTCAGACCACAATGTATACAACATATGACTATAAAGTCATGACTACTATAAATAAATATTTCCAAAGCTATATTCAGATCTACTAATGGGCCATATAAGAAAAATTAATTTTATTATCTTAGTGTCGTCTTATAGCCTCAAATGTGATTATTAAAGTTTATTCAACTCATTCAGACCATTACTTACAAATGACTTTTGGATTTTTAAAAAATCAATCTATTCTTAATAAATAGATGCTATCATTAAGACTACCTTGAATGTAGGATCTGTTTTTGAATCATTTGATCTACTGTCTGGCTCACAGTAGATGCTCAACTAGTGAATATATGTGCAACTGAGGAAATTCCTCAGGAATTCATAAACCTTTTCAGTGCAGAGAACATATCTCCTGCTTCGATTCCTGAGATGTCACATCACTCAGCAGTTATGACCCACAACTCTGAGATGGAAATGAAAACTTATTCATGGAAGCCTTTCTACCATATGTGGAAGTTTTAGGTAAAAATGGGTCATAGCAAAAATAATATAATGCCAACACTTTTCAGTCCTATATTACTTTTTAATTTTCCAAGTTTTTTAAAATGCATTTTAAAATTTTATCCTCATAACAATCATGTAATATGAGTATAAAGTACAGGCAAATTAGGTTTCATGATGAAGGCTAAAGTTTAAATAACATTAGAGGTGCTCTGTAAAAAAAATAATATAAAATTAAGTAAGAAAAAACATTTACTTAGAATGAGGAAATAAATCACAACAAATTTAAATTTTGAAATGATGATAATATCATTATAAAATTCAGAAAAATAACATTTTATATATGCATACTTAATACTTACATACATAAATATTTATAAATATGTACATATTTTTAGATACAGGGTCTTGCTCAGCTGCCTGGGATGGAGTGCAGTGGTGCTATCACAGTTCACTTCAGACTTGAAATCCTGGGCTCAAGCAATCTTCCAACTTTATAAGCCCCCCGAGTGGGACTACAGGTGCACACCACCACACCCTGGTAATTTTTAAATTTTCTGTAGAGATGGGGTCTTTCCATGCCAGGCTGGTCTCAAACCCATGGCTTCACGTGTTCCTCCTGCGTCAGCTTCCCAAAATACTAGGATTACAAGCGCAAACCACCTGGCATATATTTGTAGGACATTTTCCCTATATCTTTGGTAATGTAATTTTTGATTGCCTATTCATATGACAATAAGTCATATACTTTTTATGGAAATGTCAGAAATATAATTTAGTCTTTCTTTTAGCTTGGTTTTTATTGTTTTTATTATTGGTAGTTGAGATGCATAAAATATGAGACTTTACAAATAGTTGCATTTGTGGCTTGTAGACAGCCAGATCCCAAAGAAATCATTCACTACCATGAGGACACCAAGAGAATGGTGCTAAACCGTTCATGAGAATTCCCCCCCAGGATCTAACCATGTTATGTTTCAACATGAGATTTTGGGGGACAAATATCCAAACTGTATCAAATAATATCTGCCTCATGGAGATTTCATGTGAGGATTAAATGACTTAATACATAGAAGGGACTTGGCATATAATCAACACTACATAATTATTAGGCAATATTTTACTTAGCTTGTGGGCTTCAAATATTATTATAGTTTTTTATTGGTTATCCCCTTAAATAATGACCAGGAGATAATGGCTTTTTTAAAGTTTAGATTGTATCCTGCTCTAATACTTGAGTTTCTTCACAATGGTATAACCTGGGAAACAGAAAAGAGTGACAATTTTTTTTGTGTGTGTGCTGCAACAATAATTACTTGAGGTCTGTTTGAAATCAGTTTGAGGATTTGATTTAGTTTGAAGCTGAGATTTGTCCAATAGCCACCAAACAATTTCAAATATACTCTTCGGTGGTTACCTGCTATATTAGTCAGCATTCTCTAGAGGGACAGAACTAGTGAGACATATATACATACATATATATATATGAGTTTATTAAGGAGTATTAAACTCACACAATCACAAGGGCCCACAATATGTCATCTGCAAGCTGAGGAGCAAGGAAGCCAATCTGGGTCCCAAAGCTGAAGGGCTTGAAGTCCGATGTTTGAGGGTTGGAAGCATCCAGCACGGGACAAAGATGTAGACTGGGAGGCTAAGCCGGTCTTGCCTTTTCACATTCTTCTGCCTGCTTTTATCCTACCTGCGCTGGCAGCTGATTAGATTGTGCCCACCCAGATGAACAGTGGGCCTGTCTTTCCTAGGTCACTGACTCAGCGTTAATCTCCTTTGGCAACACCCTCAGAGACACACCCAGAATCAATACTTTGCATCCTTCAATCCAATCAAGTTGAAACTCAATAATAACCATCATACCTGCATTCATAAGCCAAATTTCAGAGACAAGGGAAAAAGCAAAGAGAGAGAGAAAAAGAAAGCCATGGGTATGTGCAAGGAGTCAGTGTCTGTCTTATTCCTGATTATTTCCCAGAATCTCTTACAATGTCTACTACAAAATATAGGCACTAAAAAAAATGCTGTTGGGCTTGAATTTAGTGGTTGGAAATGTAAAACTAGAAAATGCTTGAAAAATTGGTTTGATTTACCAAAACCTACTTCCATTATTCTTTTCCTAGAAAGTTGAATATGTCATTAGCAATTAATGGAAATATTGCAATAAGAAATTTTACAATTAATTCCTTAACTCTTATTTTATTGACTGATGATAAAACATCTTTCCTAAAATGTGACTATGCTAGTGGAATGGAGGAAGCGAATTAAAAATAAATAAAGTAGACCAGGCACGGTAGCTCATGTCTGTAATACAGCACTTTGGTAGGCCGAGGAGGGAGGATCACTTGATCCCAAGAATTTGAGGCTGCAGTGAACTCTGACTGCACCTGGGTGACAGAGAGAGGCCCCATTGTTTAAAATAAGTGTCTGACAGCTGCTCTGCCACCATGTTCACAACTGGATTGCTGGGAGGTCTGTCTTTCAGTTTTCGTCAAAGAGAAAAGAGCCGACTCCTGGAAAGGAGGCTTGTCTTTAAAAAACAGATGATCTGGAAGTTGTGACCTTTCCTTTCTTTCACTTCCTGTCTTCCCAAACTGAGTCACATGGCCACATCTGGAAGGAAGGGCCTGGAATTGTACCCTTTAGCTGGACAGCCATGTGCACGGGAAGAGGAAAGGACAAATTTGGTGGGTTTAATTTGCAATCTGCCACATTCAATCTGATCATTTTAAGCAGTATCTGTGATTTTTGCATTGTAATACATCAAAATAGTAGTACACATTTTCTTTTCTTTAGGTAGTAAAGTCTTTAGTGTATTCAAAATAATCTCAAGTGGATGACACATGAAATAAAGCACTGCTGACGGGACAGTCAGACTGCTGTGTGGGAAACAAAGCATTTCATTTAAACTGCTGGTGAGCTGCTGGTGAGCTATGCTAGTGGGAGAGACTTCTTCAAACCTCTGCACTTTAGCATGGGCGACAGAGCAAAATCTGTATCTTAAAAAAAAAGGAAGAATAAATAAACTGCTGTGTGTGAGAATGTTTTTGTTAGAACAGTTTAACCTTTACCTTAACAAATTGAGAAATAGGTACCTGGGAATGGTCTTCCACCAAAACAAAAAATTATGATATGTTACACATTAGCAATCAAAAGGTAGGTGACAAAAACCAAAACAAAACAGATACTGCAGTCTAGGATGCTGTTGTCCATTTATCACCACATAATAAAACATTTGGAAAACTTTATCCTGATAAAATCTCCTAGCAAACAGCAAATAGAAGAAAAGAGAAATTTCTTATTCCCCAAAACAACTATAGCAAACATCAAAATTAATGGTGAAATGTTGAATTCCTTCCTCTTTGAGATAAGGAGCAGGACAAGTACATCTTCCACCACTACTTCCATTCAACACTTTACTTGAGGTTCTAGTGAGACCAATAAAGCTAGAAAAAGAAATAAAAGATTAGAAGGAGGGCACACACCTGTCCTTATTCACAGGGAGTTATACAAGAGTTTGCAAAAACAACATCCAAATATGAATTCTGTGAAGACACCATTCACAAAAGCTTAAAAATATGAAGCATTTTGGAATGAATCCAACAAGATATGGGCCAGACTTCTTCAAATTGTATTGAAAGTCTATGGAAAAATATTATAAAATGGTTATATGTTAATGAATAAAAGACTAAATGCTATATAGGTTGGTTCTCCCCTGTTTCATTTAGAGTCAACACTATCTTAACCAAAATCCCATAGTGCTTTGTATGTAACTTGGTAAGCTAGTTCTAAATTTATCTAGAAATACAAAAGGTCAGGATTGCCATGAAGAAGAGCAGTCGGGAGTATTTTCTTACTAGCTGTAAAACTTTTTTTGACAATATAGTAACTAAGGCAGCATGGTATTGGTATGTGTACAGACAAACAAGTGGAACGGGCTAGAGATCCCAGAAGCAGACCACACACAAAAGATACTGAATATCTAAAGAGAAGTTCTTCTGCTCAGTGGAGAAGGGATGCTGTTTTTAATAAATAGTGCCAAAAAAATTGGATATCCATATAGGGAAAAAAAGTAAAAGTTGACTCTAACTCATCCCATATGCAAGCACATTTGAAAAAATCAAATTTCTCTGAAATCGGGATGTTTTTACAATGTATCTTGGGTGTTCCTGGCACCTGTTGAAATGGCTGCCCAGATTTGTGTGAGTTTTTGTGCGGAGACCTGCAGTGCTGGCTGAAACAGCCGCAAACTTGAGGCACTGGAAACTTGTGGTGCTTTTCAGCCTGGGAATCTCCTGGTCTGTGGGCAGTGAAAACCTGTTTGGAAATGCAGTGAGCACTCACTCTCTGCGTTGTTCTTGCTGGGAACTGCGCTCCAGAACATTCCTATTCGGCCATCTTGGATTCTCCCATCCATCAGTTTTAAACCACCTGGGCAATGTTTAGTCGCACTTTGACGGTGGTGTATATCAAAGCTAATCAAAGCTCTTTCAGAGGAGAGAGCTCCTATGAGCTTCAACTATCATTAGCTGTAATCATCACTAGATGCTTTGTCAACTGGCAAACGGAATGTTAGAAATTATTTGTTAGAAATTATGCGTGAAAGGAATTGTGTTCAAGATAAGTAGATTGGCCAGAAATCTGGTTAGCATGTAAGCATCTAGCAAGCCCAACAGTCTGTGCTCTTTGGAATGGTGCCCCTGGCTTGATTCCAGAATGTTGCCTATGGGCCGCCTCATGCTCGGAAATGTCTTTTTGTCTAATGCCAAACACAAGGTCAGTTGACCCTGCCTCTGGAATAGCATCACTTTTTATGTCTATTGACCCTCTCTTGCCAGTTTTGGTCAGGACAACTAAAAAGACAGAGAGCTGGGACTTGACCTCATGAAACAGATTTCTATTTATTTATTTGTCTGCTTGCTAATAAATGTTTTATAGGTGTAACAAAATTCAGCTTAAGAGTAATTTTTATTGGAAATTGGCAGTGAGATGGTGAGGAGGCTCCTTAGAGCCGTTACAGCTGATAGCTGTTACCTATGGGTGGCTACTGACATCCATGCTAAACTTCTGATAATTACAAATGATCATGCGGGCTTAATCAGTTTGCTACCACACCCATTCCAAATTCATTTATATTCTTTAAACTCTCTCATAGGTATTGTTCCTGCTGAGATACTGTTCATCTGTATATATCTCACATATCATTTCATTGCCCAGCTTAAAATTCCACACCTTGTAAAACCTTTGCTGATTCCTCCAGTAGTTCTTGCTTGTAGTTATGCACTCTTAAAGTACTTATGTATGGCATGTATTGAAAAAGCTTTCAGCGGCATCTGTGATCCCAGCACTTTGGGGGGCCAAGGCAGGAGGATCACTTGAAGCAAGGAGTTCAAGACTGGCCTGGCCAACATGGTGAAACCTGTCTCTCTCCTAAAGATACAAAAATTAGCCAGGTGTGGTGTTACACACCCCTGTAGTCCAGTTACTCAGGAGGCTGAGGCATGAGAATCACTTGAACCCAGGTGGCAGAGTTTGCAGTGAGCTGAGATTGCACCACTGCACTCCAGCCTGGGCAGCAGAGCAAGACTCCGTCTCAAATAATAATAATAATAATATAATTTAAAAAAAAGAAAAGAAAAAGCTTTTAGTTATACATGCTTTTCCCTGACAGTTTTCATTATGTGATTTAGACGCAACTTAACAAGATTTGCATTAACTAGATCCCAGTTGGTTATAATGCTGGTCACAACTAGGAACTATTCCTTTGCAAATGGGAGAGCAGTGTTGCTTTTTGCTCTCTAGCGTTTCTGATTTTTCATCCTGTGGTGCTTTGTTTATTGTTGCATCCATTTTTCCTCTTGTTTACCTTTTGAACTTTTCTTGAAGCAAGATTGCAAAATAAAGGTCAAGGGTGACAGAGAAAAATAAAACAGTTACTGAATATGTGGATTAAAGATCAAAGGAGGAAAATTTTGCAGTTACTTTTATCAGTTTTAATCCACCAACTTATTATTTTTAACTTGCAGTAACAGCATGTATACAGGATATTTTGCTTTAAAAACGACGTTTGTTAGTGAAATTCCTACAGGGTAAACAATTTTGCATAGTGAGTCTGAAGTTGTCTATCTCCACCTGCTTCTCTTTAAATTAATAGTTTTTACACAGTTTAAAAAATATATTAAGGTTTCTTAGGACCTTATGTGTGTAATTTTAACAGCATATGCCACATACTACTGTGATAAAGTATGCAATTGTTTAATGGTTGAAATATTATTTATTCAATGGGTTTTAAAATCCCCAAAGGATGTAACCTGTTGAACACTTCTTTGGATTTTCCTAATGCCTAACACAAACCTAGGCACACGATAGAGGGAGGCAAAGGAAAGAGGAGGGGAAGAGATCCAGTATCAAGTTTTGATTGATTAAAGTCCATCTTTAATGGACTGTAGTTAAAAAGCTCTGAGAGTCTTCCCTCAGCTTGGTCTATTCTGCTATTAATACTTGTGATAGCATTTTAAAATTCTAGCTGTATGTTTTTCAGCTCTATCACGTTGGTTATGTTCTTTTCTATACGGGCTATTTTGTCCGTTGCTTCTGTATTGTTTTATTGTGATTCTTAGATTAGATTCTTAGATTCTTGGATTAACATTTTAAGAAAATTCACTGGCATAGGAAATCAACTTTGTATTTATTCTTCTAAACATTTCGCAGACCCAAGAATTCACAGTAGCAGAACTCACAGCAACTCATGTGGACATGCAGAACTTGATAATACACGGAAAACTTCCCGTAAGACAGACCTAGGTCAATCAATGGATTCAGGTAATAGAATTTCTGAAAAACACAAATGGAGGGCAAGTTTTCTGGGATGTCATAGTTTCTCTGGACTCAAAAACCTTATCAGAAAGAGCTAATTTGATTTTTTTACCTGATTTTATAAATAATCATATTATTCTTACTTGTATTTTGATGGAATGGGAAAAGAAAGCATAGCTCTAATACTCATGTCAACGAAAAAGAGTCAAAGTCTGTAAAATATTTGAAGAGATTTATTCTGAGCCAAATATGAGTGACTATGGCCCATGACACAGCCTTCAGAAGACCCTGAGAACATGTGCCCAAGGTGATCAGGGTGCAGCTTGGTTTTTTTTTTTTTTTTTTTACATTATAGGGAGACATGAGATATCAATCAAATACATTCAAGATGTGCATCGGTTTAGTATCCAAAAATGGGACAACTTGAAGCAACTGGGCTTTCAGTTTGTAAGTAGATTGAAAATTTTTCTGATTGGCAATTGATTGAAAGAGTTATTATCAATAGAAAGCAATGTGTGGGTTGTGATAAGAGGTTCTGAAGACCAAATTTTTTATCATGCAGATGAAGCTTCCAGTTAGCAGGCTTCAGAGAAAATAGATTGTAAATATTTTTTTTTATCAGACTTAAGGTCTGTGTTAATGTTAAATGCTGGTCAGATTTTCCTGAATTCCAAAAGGGAGGAGGGCATAATGAGATATGTCCAATGCCCTCTCCTCCAGTCATGGCCTGAGCCAGCCTTTCAGGTTAACTTTGGAGTGCCCTGGCCCAGAAGAGGGAGTCTATTCAAATGTTTGGGGAAGGAGGGAGCCTCAAATTTTATTTTTGGTTTTTACTTACCAGCAGGGTAATGTAAGCTAAATTACTTAGTGTCTCTGAGTTAACTTTCCACATTGATAAAAGGAGAAAACTAGTATTCCTTAAGTTAATGCATGTGAAATCACTCAGCACTGGCATACAACTAGTAATCAACAACACTAGATTGCTGGGTTACAAGCTGAAATAATTTATTCAGAGAGCTTTCCATAAGTTCTATCAGATAATCAATTACTGAATGGTAATTAAAGGCAGCACTATAAGATGAAGAGAGCAAATTCAATCACTTACAATTCATAGCACCTGTGACTGCTACTTAAACCTCATGTACCTCAGTCTCATGGCTTGAAAACTGAAAATGAAAGGTCCGCCTTTGCAGTGAGGATTAAATCATTTGTTATATGAGAAGCATTTAGAACAGTGCTTGTCAATGGCAAACTCTCAATAAATCTCAGTATTAAATTATATAGAAAGAATTATGCTAGGAGTTGTAGAGGATAATAATTCTCAATGATAAATATGATTCAATTCTTTTTTCAAAGACTTTATAATTTATTGCATATGGTGGGAGGCCTCATTCTACGTGAATGAATTAGCATTGCATGCAAAATCACCCTTACCTAATTCCAAAATACCTTCCCATTCTCTTCTACTCCTACATTTTCCAGTTTCTACATTCCTTGAAAACAAGAACATAATCACATGCATCTTTCAGAATTATCCTCCACTACTCCTAGTATAGTAATTTGCAATAAAAAACTTTTAATAGATCTCTGTGAGCAGGAAAATAACACAGTCTATTTTGTGTTTAAGGAGCAAAGCTGTGGTCATAATGTGTGCACAGAGGATATGAGAGATTAGAGGAAAGAAGAGCAGTTAGAACCCATCCTAGTTGTCTCAGTGGGCAGACATTGTTAGTTGCCTACCTACACTTTGTTCTTACTAATGGAACTCTGATTTTGTTCAGACAGTTGGCAGCCTGAGGCAAATCAGGAAATGCTGGCTTGTGACTGGTTTAGGAAATAGTCCTACAACGCACTTAAGGCCAAGGAGTCATAGAAGAGATTTGCTGGGTAGGACTCCTGGAAATTGTTTTCTAGCCCAGAGAAAAATATTCATTTGAGGAAGTGTCTCTTTTATGTTTTGAGTTGTTATCCATATGTGTTTCTGGAACATCAACCGTCCTGTAATCTTAAGGGGAGTCAGTGAGGATAACAAGCTGAGATGCTCATTGATGTATCTGTGTGTGAATATTACTTATTGCCAGAATGAGACAAAGTTCATCAACAATTCTATTTATATTATCCACTCTTACAGATTTAGGTGCTGAGAAACTGTTTTTACCTGACTAAGTAAAGGGGAATGAAAGAAATTTTGTTTTAATAGTATCTCATTTTTTTTGAATTCTTTTTGAATTATTGCTCTAATATCAAAAATGCATTTTTATAATCTGTCAGCTGACATTAGGTCCTACTTTAATTCTATTGAAAGTGAAAAACAAAGTTATAAAAAAAAAAATGCAGTCAGTACAGCCATTCACTTCCTCAACTGAGAAATGACGTTTCTAACTGTCCCTTTGTTTGGTATGCAAAGCCTTTTAACATCCCAAGGCTAGGTACCATTACAAATTCTGACAAGTAGAGAATGTGTGTGTGTGTTTCCCCTTCTTTTTTTTTTTTTTTTTTTTTTTTTTTGAGACGGAGTTTCGCTCTTGTTACCCAGGCTGGAGTGCAATGGCACGATCTCGGCTCACCGCAACCTCCGCCTCCTGGGTTCAGGCAATTCTCCTGCCTCAGCCTCCTGAGTAGCTGGGATTACAGGCACGTGCCACCATGCCCAGCTAATGTTTTGTATTTTTAGTAGAGACGGGGTTTCACCATGTTGACCAGGATGGTCTCGATCTCTTGACCTCGTGATCCACCCGCCTCGGCCTCCCAAAGTGCTGGGATTACAGGCTTGAGCCACCGGAAGAGAGATTCTGAAGAAAGGAATGGTGGTGGGAGATAAAAAACAGAATTAGTCCTGAAATTCAGGCACATCTTAAGACAGGTATGTTTTAGGAAAAAACTACATGAAGAATTAAAAAACCTTGACACTGATCTCATAGTATTAAGCCTATTCCAATACTCCTTGAAATGTCTCATATACTCCAGGATTATAAAATACAGTAAAGATGAAGAGGCCAACAACTTCTAGCATGAAAATAGTAAAGGATAATACTGAAAGAGTTTGTTAAGACTCAGCCCTGCAGCAAAGATGAGGTTAGAAGTGGTGAACCTCATGTTAGCCTACATTATATTGAAAAATAGAGAGGCTTGTTGGTGAGAGAAAGCAAGAAAATGCAACACACTCTGAGAATTCTGTCTAGGAAAGACCACTGGTTATTGGCACATGGATATGACTGGAAATAAGTAGTCCAGAAGGCATTGGACGAAGTGATATTGCAAATGGCAGGAGCCTTTTAACAACTCTCAGGCTCCCAAATGTAGATGAGTAGGAAGCAGTCACAAAAACCCTGTGACCCCAAAGAAGACATACTTCTCAACACCCACTTCCGATATGGCGTTGAGGACAATCTACAGAGAAGAATCATCCAAAGTGTTGTGAAAGGAAAATAAAATCTTAGGACCCCAATCCATGATGCTAAAAAGAAAAAATTAAGCTGAAAGCTGACTCATGCAAGAAACTGCCTTTTCTTGTGTTCCTAAGCAGACAGCTACAGATTCTCAGCAAACTGACACAAGAACAGAAAATCAAACACTGCATATTCTCACTCATAGGTGGGTGTTGAACAATGAGAACACATGGACACAGGGAGGGGAGCATCACACACTGGGGTCTGTTGGGGGGAAATAGGGGAGGGACAGCGGGGGATGGGGAGTTGCGGGGAGATAGCATGGGGAGAAATGCCAGATATAGGTGAAGGGGAGGAAGGCAGCAAATCACACTGCTATGTGTGTACCTATGCAACAATCTTGCATGTTCTTTACATGTACCCCAAAACCTAAAATGCAATTTAAAAAAAGTTTAAATATCTCCACGGGTAGTACTTATGTTCACTTTATCTTATGTAAAGTGCTGATTTACGAGTGCAAGGTGAATATGTAACTGGACTATTGTTCTACCTACTCCTCTTCTCTTATAACATGTGAATTCAGTAATGTGGGCATACCTTCCCTATTTCCTCTCTAGCCTGCTATTCCCCTTTAAAGCTCTCAAAATCATCTTTAAAAAAAGGAATGGACCACATAGATTGTTCCTGTGGTTTTGTGTTCCTTTTTTTCTAGGCGTGTTGTTAACCTTGGCTAAATAAACCTCTAAATTGATTGAGACTTGTCTCAGATACTTTTTGGTTTAAAAAGTGAAGCCAGGGACATAGAGAAGAATGGGTAAAGGAACTTCCTCCAGAGAGAAGAATCAGTACCTGATTAAGGAAATCCCCCAGCTTTTAGGATAGAGCTTCCTCAGATTCCTGTCTGGAAGAATTGCAACATTGTTATGGACCAGTGACTATTTCTCCAATTTTTTCATTTTTCAAATGGAAATCTACATTGCAGGTAATGTGTGTTGAGGGGCACCGACAGCCTATATTTTTAGGTTATAAGTCACTGGACCATAAGAAGACACCCCCATACATGATGGAGGGGAACATGTATCACTCAAAGACCCTGGTCTTGGAGCTAGATGTAGTAACTGGATAGGACTTTGGCTTCTATCCCTCAAGGAGGGGCTATGTTTCTTGTGTGGAAAGAAGAGTGGAATGGGTATTTAATGAGCAAAAGTATGGCTGTGCTAGAGCCTTAGTAGCCATTTACTAAGCCTATTTCCTTTTTTTCTCCTGAGACTACAGATAGATTGTATTTCTTGGCCTTCTGCTAGGGACTGAATTATATTCCCTCCAAATTCTGTGCTGAAGTTGAAACCCCCAGTGTGACTGCATCTGGAGATAGGTTCTTTAAAAGCCAATGAAGGTTAAATGAGTATATAAGGTGGGGCCCTAATCTGACAGGGCTGTGGCCTTGCAAGAGAGGAAGGGAGAGAGATCTCAGTCCTCTTTTTCTCTCCCACATGAGGACACAGTAAAAAGGAGGTCATCTTAAAGCCAAGAAAAGAGCCCTCATCTGCAACCAAATTGACTGGCACCGTGACCTGGGACTTTCTAGCACAAGAACTCTGATAAATAAAGTGTTGTTTAGCCGCCCAGACTATGGTATTTTGTTATGGAAGCCCAAGCAGACTAATGCACTGTGAGATACCAGCAGGTGCTTTGGTGAAGAATTAGGCTGAGGCAGAGATCGAGGCCTGCCTGACTCAGTGGGATTGGAGTGCAGGCGCATCCCTCCACTTGTTACATAACCTCTTTGTGTAAGCTCCCATTTGGCTCTATGCCACTGTTGTTTGTAAAAGATATAATTGTCTTGCTGACACTGTACAAGTGCTGCTGATATCCAGAGAGCGTTTGAAGCTGCTGACCCCTGTAAGGCAGAGCTTTTCATCTTGCAGATGGGCATGGGGGCTGGAAGCCAGAAATCAGCAAGTGTGCCAACAGGAAGAGTTAAGCTGCTGAGTGGGGCTGTGGCTAGAGAGAGTAACCTGTAGGGGGAGCTGGCTGTACAGTTGTGCTTGAGAGCAGCAGGAGCTGCAGAACCAGCTGCTGAGAGGAGCTGCACAGCTGGAGCAGACAGTTGAGATAAAGGTGGACATTGTGAGAGAGCAGCTGATGAGAGAGCTGCTGAATAAAATTATAGTTCACCTGCCTATGCCCTGCCCCACACCCCAAGTGTTAATTCAGCTATTTACCACTCATCTACCCACTCCCCTTGTACCTCGGCTGGGGCTGGAGCCTAACACACACCTTCCTTAGAGGTGGTCATATGAATGAGTTCTAGTTAATGGACTATGAACAGAAGTGCTGTGCATCATTTTCAGCATTAACCAAAAAATCAAAAATAAATCAAAATTAAAATTTTGTCTTATTTTCCATGCTCTTTTTTCTTCTAATCCCTTCCTGAAGACATACTCGATTACCTTAAAAGCCAAGTGTTAAAGATGGCAAAGTCATAGTACAAAAAGTGCTCAAGTCTCTGAGTCACTACTGGCAGAGAGCAGTCCATTATTAGGACCATAATTTTGGACTTTACATGTGCAAGCAATAACTTTTGTTGTGTCAAGCCACTAAGATTTTCAAACCTCATTTATTACAGCAGTTGGCATAATCCTGATAAAATAGGAATGTCACCAGATAACACGGGGGAAAAAGGGACAAATTTTTTGGGGAAAAGAAATATCTTGGTTCAATCTTTCTGATGTCCCAACAGGCAGCTGGGAATTCAGATCATGATCTCCAGAGAGAATAAAATGAGAAGGACAAAAACTTAAGGAATGTCTACTTTTAAGGAGTTAGAAAAGTAGGAGACCCAAGCAGAGAGATTGAGGAGAAACAGAGAGATGAAGAAAAAACCCAACCAATTAAAGGACTTTAGGAGATGAGGAGGGAAAGAGATTCAGGTGGGAAGTGAAGAATATATCAGTTCCCAAGGGGATGAGGATAAATTTGCAGTGAAATGTATCTGTGGGTGAAGCCCTTGCTCTGAGAAGCTTGGCAATGGAGGAAATGATGCATAGGGAGCAGAGCCTTGAAGGGAAAGGACTGCCAAGGATTTGTTTGTTTCTTCTTGTTATGGTAGAGAATACTTGGGCATATTTATTTATCAGGAAGAAGGAATTATTGGTTGGGACAAGGGATTGATATTTTAAGGGAGAAAAGGATTCACAGAGAAAAATAGATTCTTGAGGAGACAGAATTGCCTGCAAAATTTCTAGTGAATACTTCCTTAATGAATTTGGAGCCTCTCAGCTTTCACATTTGCAGAAAGGTAAATTTCATCCTATTTATCGTCCTTTAATTTTTTTCTAACTCATTCAAATTGGAACAGATGAATCTTTCCTTGCTTCTTTTTCTAAGCAAATAATGGGTTGCTGTGAGTCAAAAAATATTTTGTATTTCTTACTAACTACGATTATTTTTTGTTTTATCTTATTTCAAGCTTATAAATTATTTTGACTAACTTGGGATTTAGAAGACTGTATATTTAAATCTGGAGAATCACTTTATGTTTTTAAAAATATGAGTAGTATAACTTGTTCCTCTATGTCCAGATTTATGGTACTTTATCTGCTTTTTTACTATTCAAAGATCAGAGAAAGAATGACTGTCACACCTACTTTCTATTGGAAAGAGAAGGAAAGCAGGAAAGAGTGATGGCAGAAAGAGGAGAGACAGCAAGAGAACTTCCAGAGGTTTCATCTCTTTTTTTTTTTTTTTTTTTTTTTTGGGGGGGGTTTTTCTTTTTTTGCCCAGGGTGGGGGGGAAGCGCGCCCGCTTAGCCCCCCCCAACCCCCACCCCCGG